>NC_092232.1:16614027-16649027 GCF_036320965.1 Panulirus ornatus
CAGTTAACTCGTAGGTACGTAGGTCTCTCTCTCTCTCTCTCTCTCTCTCTCTCTCTCTCTCTCTCTCTCTCTCTCTCTCTCTCTCGAGCTGATCCTATCTTTAGACAGAATGCAAATCTCCCGCGGCAATCGACTAATCTCCCTCACCAATCGACTAAGTGCTTCCGATCAGCACCTCAAGGCTGTCTTGGGAACAGCACTTAATTTTCTTTCTCTCTCTCTCTTAACTCTTCCTTATTCAATAATGCGTCCTGCTTCTGTTTTAGTCGACCCAACCTTTTTTTTTTTTTTTTTCCTTCGGCCTTAATCTATTTTGCATCGATTTCATTTAACTGGGTTAAATTAGATACAGACACATGTATACATACGTAATCATTCACCAAGGGTATCACACAAAGCATATATAAAACACCTTGTGACATGATCTTTGGTTACTTTCATTCTTATGCTTTAAACGATTCAAACTGCTTTAAACGATTCAAACTGCTTTAAACGATTCAAACTGCTTTAAACGATTCAAACTGTTTTGGTCAGCCTATTTTTTCTTCTCAAACTATCTTAGGTTCTCGTCTTAGTCGGTCTTATTTGTTTTGTTACGAAAGGCCCCGTATGTTTGATATACAGAAGACGCGTCTGTATGGCTTCTCCCTTATGAACAGGTTCATATCTACTATGGATAACCGCACCTTTTCATCATGACCCCACATCTTTCCGTCTAGGATGGCTTCCATCTCCTGTTGTGGACTGCCCCACACCTTTTCGTTACATGAGATTCTCATCTTTGCCCTTTATGGATGATCCTATCAGTTTGTGATGGACGGCTTCATCCATTTGCTACAGATGGCTTCAGACGGCTTTATCGTCTTTCTACAGATGGCGCTATCATTTTTTTTCTTGCTACAGATGGTTTACCATTTTCTTTCATGGACAACCCAACCATTTCTTTCTCTACCACAAACGGTCCTACTGTGCCATTTTTTTTTATGGGCGATCCTACGTGTTTCTTGCGAACATTCCTGTACTGTATATCGTAGACTTGTGATGGGCTGCCTCACTGTCATCACTGTGGTAACAAAATGTCCCGGTGAATCGTGGGTCGCCCAGAGCTGACGAAGGTCCCTGAGGAAGGTGCTCAGCATATCATGTTCTCCCAGGGCCGCCCCGGAGATGAGGGCTGAGGGCTCTTGTAAGGGAAAGACTGCCAAAATATCTTTTTTTTTTTTTTACTAGCCCTTTTTTTTTTTTTACTATCTATATTTTCTGGTCATTCTATCAATATTCTTGAATTTCATCACTCCTTATCCACGTGCGACCCCCCCTTCCCCGAAAAAAGAGGGCACACTTCAACCCCAACTCCCTCCCCCCCAAAAAAAATAGGGCACCCCTTAATTCTCCTAACCCCCCCAGGAAATTTTGTCCTGGTTTCCCAGCCCCGTCTCTGTGGGCCTGGCCGACACTACTCTGCAACTTCCATTTCACACAGGGCCCAGTTCCCGACAGCCTAAATACATACCAATTACTTCCCAATCAGCGAAAAGTTTACCTTTGGTTACCAGGTCTTGTGTGGGTATTTATACATATCAACCCACTTTCGTTTTCGGCTTCACTCTTTTCTTTTACGATTTTAAGTCCGTCCATATGTGTATTACCGCTTCCCTGTCTCAATTCCATCGTCAGTCGAGATAGAACGTCTTCTCTAACATAACTGGATCCTTACAGTCACGCCAATCTTATTACTGTATAGAGACGAATGAATGTCTGAACCAAAACTTACAGAAATCCATTTTATTATATAGTGCGCAAGATGAGACGGGCAAGAGGCCAACCCATCCCCTCCCCCATCTTCTCTTGTACCATCTGGGATGAAAGAAAATGGGAGTATGCAGTGCCAAAAAAAAAAAAAAAAAAAGTTGGCTTTCCCAAATATCCCACCAAATAGTTTAAAGAAAGAATTATCGGTTTCCAAAAATTTGTATGCCATGATATTAGCTTTGGCCTAATACATATATGATATGAATGAGGATCCTATCATTCAGACCTACCAAGGTATAACACTTGAAAAAAAAAGAAGAATCCTAATTATTATGCAAATTCATGCCACTACGTGCCTCAAAATCTAATCAGTTTTTTCCACTCCACAGGGAGTCCCTATGGCGTACGGTGTATAAAGTTACTATTATGTGATGTGCTCGACTTGACTCGCTAACAATGTTACGTCCGCACACAAACACACACAGACAGACGTGTGACGACACCCCACATCCCGCATCCACCCCAGCCATAAAAGCATATGGGAATAATTCTATGCCATTTCTTTTCCTCTGAACCAGATAATAAGACTTGCCACTCATGTCATCACCCCACGAGTAAAATTTGGACAGCAGCGACAAAACCTCTTTATGAAAGCGGCGTTGCTCGACATGCTATGTTTACAACGACATTCCTAGATCTCTCATGACAACACCTGTAAACAATGGCTTTCCAGCTTTTTAAGTGCCGACGGAAGCAGCACTTCCGACGACGTGCAGTGAAACGAGAAACATACAAGATCGTAATATTTCTCTACCTCAGTCGTATTACTGTATTTCCAAATCTTGCTGGATGTCTTCCATGTTAAGAACTCTGAAGATAAAAGGCTCCAGGTCCAGAAGTCCCTTCGACTTTTTTTTCCCCCCCTCCTTTTCGTCTATATGCTCTCCGCTCAACTTCAAGCGTTCCACTCCTCATCTTCATGCTCTCCACTCGATCACCTTCCATGCTCTCCACTCGATCATCTTCCAGCTTTCCACTCGATCATCTCCATCCTCACCTTCATCTTATCCATTCACCTATATCCCTCACCCTCCTCATCCTTTTCCACCTCCCTAACTCTGCCATGTACAAAACAACCTCCGGCCAGATTCCACCGTTTAAATTCTCGTCCTCCTAAGTTACTCAACCTTCCAGGGATACGGAGCTCGGGGTTGTCTAGCAAGTCAATGCAGGGAATGCCTCCCCAAACTGCCTCCCATCTGCATAATGAAGCAGGCCCGAGTGAAAAACCGGCACTGCGATGAGAGAAAACAAACTTGAAGACACTGGAGGATCAAGGATGTAGAATAAGTGTTAAATATCACATTGAGGTTTGAACGTGTGGTACGAATTACCAGTAACCTCTGCTAACAATCTGGTAGACGGAGGAAACCAGTGCTAACAAAATGACAGGAGGTTATCTATGAGGAAAATCTTACAGAAATATAGTCACGCGAAAGACTCCAGCTTTGGTCAGGTGCTTTCACTAAACGCCCTTAAATTAACACCACAACTATGGGTGTAATTTACCATAGTTCCCGATCGACCGTCTGAAACGTTAATTAACACAACTATGGGGTAATTTACCATAGTTCCCGATCGATCGTCTGAAACGTTATGGAGAACACAATTTCTAAAGAGTCTCTTACATAAACGCTTAAACTCAAGGGGACAGCCAAGATTTCTCGACACGTTCATTCACTCGATGAAATCCATCGGTTCGCTCCATGCCGACCCGCCTGAGTACGTCCGAAATCACGGCTCGGGGTATTTTTGGCCACGCAAAATACGGCGAGGTAATCACGAGAGAATAATGTGTACAGTAATGAGAGGATTTCCCCCCTCCCTCTCAGGCAGACCTCCCTAATTCAGTACACCTCTCATTACGAGGCGGATCAGTATCCAATTTAAGAGATTCTCAAAACAGGACTAAAGGCTTTTTTCCTTTTTAATGAACTTTAAACCAGCTAACAGATTAAGACAGTTTAGTATACAAGATGTCAGGAATAACTAAAACAGAACCTACATTTACCGTTTAATCTTTGTCACCACTAATTGGTGTCTTCAAACGATGTAATAAGTGTAAAAGTCGATTAAACGATAGGTATCAAATTAGACGTTTGCACTGATATGTGTGTGTGTGTGTGTGTGTGTGTTACCGGACTTCACCCGCAGATGTAAGGTCAGCCTCCCTAAGTACCTTCTACTCCTCGCCCACTCCCTTTGCTTTATCTTCTCTTATGCCATTCTTCGCTCTATCCGCTCCCCTTGTTGTATCTACTATCTATCTACTCATACCTTACGTCATTTTTCACTGTCACAGTATTTCTGGATATTAGCTTATTCTCCAAGTCTTTCGTTTTCATATAGTGACCAACAAGGCAGGGCATAACACGCCCGAATCAAAGGCCATTTTGGGTGAAAGTAAAAAGTAACAAATAAAGGAAATCAGAAATCAGTCAAGGCTCCCCAGGTATCTGTAGACCCGAGTCTTAAAATAAGAAAGGTTATAGAAAGAAGGATAGGCGAGAAGGGGAAGAGGGGGAATTCCACCACAGAATAGCTGTTTGAGGGAAGGAGGTGGATCCATGCCATTCACCTATTTCCTAAAATCAGTTAGAGCTTTTCACACTCGCCTCCACCAACAAATGATACAGACATCCCACTGGCTGCCCCCTCTCAACACGTTCACACTCAACAGTCTCTCCTTTGCACGCCTGTTTATTAGGACATGATCTAATAGTGCCAGTTGACCCCATCTATACTCACTCACGTATACTTATGTATGCATTTTCTAACCAGGTATCCTTATCAATACTTTCTTTCAGCTACTCGGCATGTTGTTCATATATATATATATATATATATATATATATATATATATATATATATATATATATATATATATAGTCCTCAATCTTCTCATTCAGCTTCCCTGCCCTCCACTATCTTTCCAGCTCCTCAATATCCTTTACGTCTCTACTACTCCCCTCCATTAGCCTCTAATCAGTCTCTCTTCCCTCCGTCAGCATTTCATCTCGTCCTCGTTCACCTCTCCCTCTCGCCAGTCTATCACCCACGACTCCCCTCCCGGAGCCTCTCATCCTCGCGCGTCATACCCTTCCAGTTACGTCTCAAGTTGGTGTCTTCCCAACTAACACCTTCATTACTATAGCTTCCACTCCATCCTCCCCCCCTCTTATCTTAGCCCTTACCCTTCCATTAGCGTTTTACCTCAGTTCCCCCTCCGTTACTAGCCTCATCATGGATGGGCCTCCTGCCGTACATCCATCATCTACACCGAGGAAGGGTAACGTGCCCGTCTAGTGATTGATTAATCATCCACCTACAGGAGGTATAACGGCGTCGAGGGCGGCGGCTGGCTCTCTCTCTCGCTCTCTCTCTCTCTCTCTCTCTCTCTCTCTCTCTCTCTCTCTCTCTCTCTCTCTCTCTCTCAGTAAAAAATCATCGCTGGATACGGTAGTCTTCTGCGGGACATGCCCTCAGCGGAGGCCTCAGGATGCTGACGAAGGCAAACTGGCGCTCTTGACGAACTTGGACGATACTAAGATTCTGAAAGCGGTGGCTACGTCACACCCGTGGACGTCTTTAAAAGGCCTGTTAGATATCTCTAATTGGCCCTGCGGGATCGTCTGTATGACCGTGAGCTCCTCCTAATGAAGAGGCAAAAATATGGAAAAAGACCTTACGTAGGCGGTAAGAGTTCACACCCACGATGAACGAGACGAAAACCAGAAACGGGATGAAATAACGAAAACGATATTAATGGCTATATATCAGACATATCACAACTAAAGCATTACAGTAAAACGTACTTACTACGAAATAATCGACTAATTACGTGAATCCTGAAGAAACCTAATCATCCTAGTAATACATTTTTGCCATGCGTATATTACCATTCTAAAGGGGTCTTCGTGTTTACTGAAGACTTTGCATAAGCAACGACATACGACACCATCTCAGATGAGATTCTACTTCTAACAGGCTCCCTATTTCCTTCATTTTCGAAGGAAGGTGATCAGCTACGTGAGGACATTTTACCACAGGAGTTGGAAAAAAAATTAACAAAGAGGAGGAGGAGGGGGAAAAAATATGAGGGGAGGGATGAAGCATTCACGTCAGATGCTGAACAAATACGCGCGTCAGCATCTACCACGACTGGCTGTAGTGACGTCATGAAATGATTTCCTCCTCTCCGTCTTTCAAGAAATGCTGGGCTAAGCTGTAGTGCCGCCCGACAAAACATTGTGTACGTTGACTGTGAACAGCATCCCCTACCAGGCTCTGAGCGCTCCGTTCCCTCGGTCCTCGTCCAAAGCGTTGGACTCAGCGCCTCTTTTTTTTTTTTTCTCCCTCTTCATCTTCTCTCGTGGACGTCATGTCTATGCTGACCTCTTGTTTGGGTACGGCCTCAACAACGGACTCAAATCTCTGTGGCAGGACCTCACACAAGAGGCTCAAAAAAGAAAAAAAAAAAAATCTATACCAATTTTCTCCAAAACGTTCTATGCAATGACGTTGGTACCGGCCCAAACCTCACGAGAAAATCACCATATTTCTTCTAGCCATAGAGACGAATGATCGTAAACTATACTCCAATAGAGTGACCCTCATCCAGTTTACAAGTAGAGAGGGTGGTGGAGTCTGAGGACCGTCTTCCCTCGTGAGATCCGTGGAAGGGACCCGCTTCATAATCATCAAGGCGCACCAAGCTCTACTACGTCAAGTAATTCATCTCGAGACGAGTGTTGGAAAGGGATAAGGCTTATAGTGTGGAGCTGTCTATCTACCTATGTACTCTCTCATTATCTATTCTGTATCTGAATTTCTTTGGGTTTTATTCTTCCTTACCGTACAGTCTAGTTTTCGGTGCCATCATTACGGTATCTTCATAGTACCTTCATTTACCATCATCGCAGTTCTTCACTATTTTTGCCCATAATTATCATCCTAAAATATTCTATTGCTCCCCCCTCAGTGTACATATAGCCTAATGGAAATTACTAAGAAAATCCTTCTAATTAAGTTCCTCGTAATTACGATGCGTTCTCTGTGTTGATTAAGGCAACTGTTGTAATTACTTCAGTAATTACTTCAGAGAATTAGAATGGCGATAATGAAAACAAATTCTCACTATACCTAACATTATATGCGTATATCTTTGCATTCACACATTTCCATATATCTAGCAACACTTTGCTACATGCAGGAGACCGATTCGTTAACCTATATGCTGAAGGGAGAGTTGTTATACAGACATCCTGATAGTGTCATCCAGTATGTAGTGTATATAAGCTCATCTCTTTGATTCAATAGCATATTTGGACCCTCCGGACCATCGTTTCGCTCCTCCAGACCCTCCGGACCATCGTTTCGCTCCTGTAGAGGGTTACAACACACTTCCAACCAGGCCATCAAACCCTCTCTGACCTTCAGCACTCCCTCCCTCTTCCTCCTCCTCCTCCAGCCGATTACCACGCTCTCCCTTACCACCACCATAACCTACCTCTTCTTGACCATCACACCCTCCCTGACTACCACCACTCCCTCTTTGGACACCACATCCTGAACGGCGGATGGCATTGTTAAGCGGTATGGTCATTCACCCCATCACTTTCCCTCTCCATATCTCCAAGACTACGAGCACAGCCTTCCCATTAAATAAAATATTTTTCCTAAAAGAATATAAACATCCTAATAGCCAGAAATTTATATCTAGACAAGGAAATGGATGAATTACTGGTAAGTGCGTATGAGGGTAAGTCATCATGTGACTGGCTAATTTTTCGCTGTGTCTACAGATCGGCAACGGACAGACAGGAGCGCCTTTGTACGGTGCTGATGAATGCTTTATCAGCCTCTACAGCCAATATTTACTCAGACATGAAAATGGAGAGAGAATAACTTACTTTCACAATTATGCTAAGGAGCGATAAAATTTTTCGTATTAGTAGCAACACACAGTTATCATCACCGGGATCGTCCATGATCAGCACGGGCGACACACACATCCAACAGCAAAAGTCAAGTGAACTTCGACAGCCACCACCATCATTTGCACCTACTGACTGAACTGTGTGTCATACCCGATACTCCTGCTCATGAGGCACGTGGGACCCCTCCTGGGACCGTCCGAGTATGGCTTTTCTCTGGTGTGAATATTGACAAACCTTTCTCCTCCTCCTCCTAACTCCTCTCTCTCCCTCCGATGATGTGCTCTCACATCTTCGGTTGACAAGGTTCCATACTGTATTACGGTGTCACAGGGAACACCCGCGAGTTCGAAGCTCTGAAACGGATGTGGAGAGGACGACCAACACGACGCATTTGAGGGAAATTTACGTATGGATGAATGCGTAAACATCCAACGTATATTGACAGCGACACACACTTTAATACTCTGAAGTAGATGGAAATACATCAGCAAGAATTACTATATACTTAAACAAGACTACGACTTTATATGGTACTCTCACTGACACTCAAAGCCTTAGTAAAATATATGAATACGAGATGGCATGAACAGAATACTCAGCTGATTAAAATTCACATTAAAACACAGATTTTTGGATGTGACCTGGAGGAATTTGATAAAGACGGCCGACATTTAAAAAAGAAAAACAATTTTGTTTCTGAAAATGTTCTACAGTTCAGAGCACTGTAACCATTTCTTTTCAACAACAATTTCACATCATACACACCGTCCTAATGATGAAACACCGCACTGAAACTGGCCTCCTGCTATACAGCGTGGCAGAACTGTAGATAAAATCATTTATCTTCCAGTTTCTGCGGGTTGGTTGGCGAGTGTCCTAATTCACAAGTGACGAATCTATTGTTCCACTTAAGTCTTCGTTCCTGGAAGCAAGGTGTGTGACCCTGCACTGCATTGTGTACCTGGCTTAATGCTCAAGTCCGCGTGACGTTCAACACGCTGACGAGCCTCCTCCGCCCCGGCGCTGACTAATAGGACATGATATAGAGTGGTTATGCCTTTGAAGAATACTAGGTTCAAAGTCAGGTACGGTCGGGTGAGACGGCGAACTGCTCTCTCTCTCTCTCTCTCTCTCTCTCATATACTTATTTCATTAAATTCCAAGTACATTTATCGTAAGTTCTGCATCGGCGTCAGACCAAAAAATTAGCTTTCTCTGTCCATTTACTCACTTAATAGGGTATGTGTCTTCCCGTCTTTGTGAGGACTGAAGTTAACGTTTCATAGAAAACTGGGATTGTAATCCCATACGCGACCCAGATTTTCAGAGAGTCTGGTTTACAGAGGTCGCTCTTCATCCCCCACATCAACCCACTCGCCACGCACACACCTGCAGGCGGAGTGAATCAGATCCTGTTCCGTGGAATCAGTGGGAAACGGAGATAAGAGGTGGGCAGCAAGTTGTGTGTGTGAAGTGGAGCAGAGACAACAGGACAGACAGAGAGAGAGAGAAGAGACTTTCTCGTCCCACACATAACCTGCTCTCTGACTCTACTACTGTCATTAGCACCTCTACCACCTACCTCCTCACAACTGGTTCTAATTCCCAACGTATATTGATAATTCTACTTTGACAATGACTGACAAACATCCGTAAAGTTTATACCAAATCAAAGAAATAAATACAAACACATGGCACCACAGAAGAGAACAATTGGTAACTCGGTCTCACAAAACCCAGACATACTTGATATAAAACCATTAAACATATTCATTCCTTCGCCTGCCAAAGAATACACCTGCCTCCCTCGCCATTCTCCAAAACACCACCGAGACAATGGCCTTAATACGCAGCCCAGTCTAAAGATGCCTTGAAAAAATCACGTACAACGTGAATCATTTAAAAAAAAAAAAAAAGGGCAGGAAGAACAATTATCCAATTACTTCTCTCCAAAGATAAGATTACGGGGGAAACAAGGGTCAGCCAGAGTGGGAACGTTCCTCTTTAACCAGACCAAGACCCGACTTACTGAACTATGTCGGTCATCCTCCCACACCAGGAAACTTTCCAACTATGTCGGTAATTCGACCTTTATTGCCCTCTAATGGAAGCGAGGGGCGCCTGTGTTAGGGTTTTAAGGGGTTTGTCGAGCGTAATGCAAGGATGTGGCTGAAGTTTGTGTAATTAATGTATCTATACATTTTGGACGACTCGTGATTACGAATGTGTTTATAGTCATAAAAGAGTGGAATATAAATGTTAATTCCAATCTAGAATGTCTTAAAAACACTACAGTTAACGAGGTAATAAATCATTTATCAATTCCTCAATCACAGCATACGAAATAAAAGTGCTGGTTCATTACTCCTGTACCTCAGACAGTGAATACTCAGAACAAAATCAAACCTTTACTTCACCCGGAATTTCAAGTTTAAAACCACAAGCCATTCCTACCTACCTGGTCAGACCCAGACTCTAGAAGGCCAGGCTTCTTACATGACACTATCACACTGCTCAAAGTCTGAGCAGCTGTGATGTAACAACGATCGCTTTTGGGCACATACATATATACTGCACCCGTCTGATGTGGCTTATCATATCCTTTAAAAAAACATGACCAACACGCAGGGGGGAAACGGAGTTGTTGATTGGTAAATCTGTATTTCCATTTATGTATGGATCATGGTGAAATGTCTGAGGACTGGCGGATTGCACGTATGGTGCCACTCTATAAAGGCATGGGGGATAATAATGATGTCACTTATGGATGGAGTGGTGAGGGAGGCAAATGAAAAGTCTTGGAGAGAGAGGGTGAGTACGCAGTCTGTAGAGGATGAGAGGGGTCTGAGAAGAGAGGCTGCTGTTGTTTGCTGATGAAACAGCACAGGCGGCAGACTAGAGTGAGAAACTGTAGAAGTTAGCGAGTTTGAAAGAGCACGCGAACTAAGGAAGCTCACAGTATATGTGAATAACAGCAAGTTTAATATTAGGTTTAGCAAGATATAGGGACAAGTTAGATGGGGTGAGAGGTTGAATGGAGAGAAATCGGGAGAAGTGACTGTACATAAAAAAATGATTCAAGCTGGTGACAAATACTTGCGAGATACATTGTAAGAAAACTTGTGTAATCTTCAAGTTCTATGGAGCAAATTTACTTCCTTCCCCAAATGGGAGTATGGAACTAACCTCATAAATGTCTTCATAAGTAATCTGAAGAAAACGCTCGTTGCGTGTCTGTGAACGAGTTTTGTCAATAAAAGTTCTTGCTAAGAATTCATTTGGCAATGAAAACACTATACCTTAGTCCGCCATACTCGAAATAATCAAACCACTAACCGAATAATCTTGGAACACCTTCAGATGTTCGAAGATCATTGTGAAACCGTCCTTTTAAAGCATTTATGGTTTCCAAAGTCCTCTAGCACTGTCTTGCCCTTCTTCAAGAACTCAACGAACTGAAACTCATCAGAGCATTCTAGTGGCTACCATCACCACCACCACATCCACCTCCAATGCCACAAGTTGCCACGACAGCATGGCTTCCAATGTAATTAAATTCTCTGCAATGGGAATATTTCCCAGAGGCCAATAACAGCTTGTTCAGGGTCAAAGATCGTACAGGACAAGTTCTGTAGTGCCGACACTCAGTATGGCACTTGAACAAGCCATTTCAAAGCGATTTGTACAAGTGTCGAGGTCAAATGGCCAACCCACAAACAAGTGATATATCTTATGCTACGGAAGTCATTCGGTGTTGGCTGTTACAGATTCCACTTTACATACGATATAAAGGAAACTATAACGCTCGGCTAAATCCTCAATTAGTTCAGAGCTTATCTGACTCGCTAAACCATAACATTAACAATCTGATCGCTCTAGAATATCGGGTTATCTCTAAATGCAACACACACAGAAGTAGCCAAGTGTACATCTTTTGCATCGTTGAAGCCAGCAACACCCCAGCATGCAGTATAACCGTCATGGCCGATTCTCAACTACAGTTTAGTTTAACTATAAACTACCATCACTATACCTCAAGCCTAACTAAAGACTATCTGTGGGGTTTGCCTATCGTTGCAATTCATGGCTGAGACAAAAATGACCTATGTAGTACGTGTCCAGGTCTGAGCTAACGAGGAGAAAATAGAAACAAAACCATTGTACAATTTTAACATTTAGACATTTAATGAGTACATGAGACACTAAAGAAGGTACCATCGCTTGAACACAACAGTTGGGTAAGTGAGCACGACAGGTTGACTCTTGAACATGACGGTACGACCCTTAAGCATGATGGTACGACCTTTGATCACAACGGTACGACCTCTTGAACACGATGGTAAGGTCCTTACGTATGCATCATGGCCTTGTAACTGACATGACTTAGAGGAACAAGTCTAAGGCAAACCATCATACCTTAGGGTCTTAACGTCGTGCTCAACGTTCACACAGTCGTGCTCAACGTTCCTAACGACGTGGTCAACGTTCCTAACATCGTGCTCAACGTTTCTACCGCTGAGCTCAACGTTTCTAACATCGTGCTCAACGTTTCTACCGCTGAGCTCAACGTTCTTACCGCCGCTCTCAACGTTCTTAACCTAACTTCTTACCGCCGCGCTCAACGTTCCTAACATCGTCCTCAACGTTCCTACCGCCGCCCTCAACGTTCCTAACATTGTCCTCAACGTTCCGAACATCGTCCTCAACGTTCCTACCGCAGCCCTCAACGTTCCTAACATCGTCCTCAACGTTCCGAACATCGTCCTCAACGTTCCTACCGCAGCCCTCAACGTTCCTACCGCCGCTCTCAACGTTCCTACCGCCGCGCTCAACGTTCCTACCGCCGTTCTCAACGTTCCTAACCGTGTTCAACGTTCCTACCTACCTACCTTCGTGCTCAACGTTCCTAGCATCGTTCTCAGGGGGACATGCCGCTCTGCTCAAGAGGTTACTAACCATGAAGATCTACTTGGGGGGAAAATGGCCAGCCCCGCCGTTGTCTGGACACAAGCGGAGGTAAAACTGCCACACGGAAGCAATATCTCCGCGAAATGGCAGGCGACTCAAGTCATAGGCGTAAATTAAGGATGACAACTGAATGTCTAGTCCACAGTAAAAACGGAAAAGGGAATTTTTTTTTTTTTTGAGAATGCAGTAGTCTCTCTCTCTCTCTCTCTCTCTCTCTCTCTCTCTCTCTCTCTCTCTCTCTCTCTCTCTCTCTCTCTCTCTCTCCTTGCCTTTCTTTCTTTCTTTCGCTGTTACAAAATATCTGGGTGCTGTAATTAAGAATTGCGATGGAGTGTATTCTTTCATATAACTTGTTTTTGTGTGGATAAATCTATCAATTGTGTGTGTGTATGTGTGTGTGTGTGTGTGTGTGTGTGTGTGTGTGTGTGTGTGTGTGTGATTACAGATTGGTACAGTATGGGAAAGGAATTGTACGCTCGCGGAGCCCACATCTCTTAAGATTTTCTCTTACACAACTTTTTAGTTTATCTTTTGTATGCTGTCACAGCATTCATTTTTCATCCCTTTCTTCATTCCATTCAGGAACTTCTGTCACACTATGAAAGATCTTTAAACTTTTTCTAACATTAAGTTTCTTGCTTAATAGCACATTGTCCTCTGGCTGTTCAAAATACTGTTCGCCTTTGGCATCATCAAACTGGTTTAAAAACTTTTAAAAAGGTTGTGATCAGGTCACACATTACTCTTTTCTTCTCTATATTGGACAAATTTATGGCTCTCGTAATTCTGGTCTGACTTCGTTATCTTCCTCTGGACCTATTTCCATTAGTTATTTCATGCTTTAGTTATGGTGATCAAACTTAAGAATATTCTAGTTTTGGGCCTAATATATACTTAAAACTGTCCCTCATTATTGTACACGCATTTGAATGCCATTCATATATTTGCCAACAGATGATTCGTCTCCATTATTTCTCCTAAGGCGGAGCAACAGCGGCAGGCAGGACACAATATCGACTCCCCAGTCCCTCTTACATTCAAATTCCTGCAGCTTATCTCCCGCTATATAATACTCGTATCGAGGCCCTTCCTTCGCTGTGCCCCATCCGAGGCATCACACAGACCGAAGGTGCCCATAGCGACAAAGACAGACAGAAGGCACCGCTGTGGCAGCACAGACACCAAAGGAGCACCTTTAGGTAGCAGACGGACCAAAGGCACCCACCCGCTCAGGTAACAGTTGGACCAAAGGAACCCTCTCGCTCAGACAGCAGACGGACCAAAGGAACCCTCGCGCTCAGGCAGCAGACGGACCAAAGGAACCCTCGCGCTCAGGCAGCAGACGGACCAAAGGAACCCTCGCGCTCAGGCAGCAGACGGACCAAAGGAACCCTCGCGCTCAGACAGCAGACGGACCAAAGAAACCCTCTCACTCAGACAGCAGACGGACTGAAGGAACCCTCCCACTCAGACAGCAGACGGACCAAAGGAACCCTCCCTCTCAGGCAGCAGACGGACCGAAAGCACCCTCCCGCTCAGACAGCAGACGGACCATGGACCTAGCGTCCCATCACCTGAGATGACAGAGTCTTCTGGCACAGTTCCCTTAAGAAAAGCAGACATAAATGTGATAGGACCGCCATTACAACTGCCATGGCGTCTCCTCGGCGCCAATTTCAAATGGGAAAAATTCTTTTTTATATCTCAAGTGGACTCACAAGGTCTATAAAATCATTCACTTCCTTCCCTCCTACTCCTTTATTTTCCTTAAACCAACCCCTCCTCCCCTCTAAACCCCTTAAACCAATCCCCTCTTGCCCCCTACGGCACTTCTTGTGGTTTGTTTATGACATTTGTTTAATTTTGTTCAGAATAGTTTAGATTTACAGCAGGCCCAAATCCGCTTGTTTACCAGTGGAAGCTTCGTCGACCCAGCAGGTACAAGGTTTTTGTTCCTGATATACGGCGGGACATCTGGCGAGCTCTGGATTTCCCTATTGATCATTTTGCCCACCACGCATGTGTGTGTGTGTGTGTGTGTGTGTGTGTGGCCACAGATTTCCTACAGAGCAGAAATGTGTAAGGTACTTCCCCCCCCTAACCTAATGTGCGCGCGCGCGCGTATTATATATATATATATATATATATATATATATATATATATATATATATATATATATATATATATTCCCTCGTATTACCATATTCGTCATCTGGATTTCTCGCTTTGCAGGTCCAAACTCCTTATCTAGAAGCGATCCTTCTCATCTCAGACGCTCCGACTACGCGGTCGTGTCCTGTGGGAGATGACCGCCTCCCACAGGAATCACTCCCTAGCGCGCGCACACACACACACACACACACACACACACACACACACACACACTCCTCCCGCGGTGTGGTACGCTACCGTTGTCGTGCCAGGCTCTTCACTTCTGCCTGAGCGAGACAGATGAAAACATTATGAATCATGTCGTTTTCACTGTCCTACAAGACCACGCTGTCTTCTGTCTTCTTGCAGCTCTCCCATGTCTCTTGGCAGATGAAATATATTTAGAGCATTGTGTAAATATCCGGTAACGATCATGTCAGCGGGTTATATCACGCCTGACTTAAGATAAAACAAGATAGTGTTTGATTAAGTAGTTTCTGAACTGGATCAGTTCCCTATTGGAGATGGAAGTCTATTTCCCAGTCTTACTGAATTCATCATTCACACTAAGTCTATGAGTTCCGATTTCGTAATGATCTCATCACTCAAGAAGAGAGGAAAAAGATTAAAGTGTGTCACCGTTTTCTTTCCTCAGACACAAAGAATTTTGTTTACATAAAAGTTTCTCAGCGGCCACAACATAGTAATAAAAATCAAGTACGTTCTGGGTTGTCTTGGTCATCCGACTGAAACAATACATAAATAAATTAATCAGTTATAGTAATTCTACCTTTAAACTCTTTCATACAAAGTGTGATGCAAGTGCTTCTGGAATACGGTTCTGCGGTGTTTTTGTATATTCAAACAAAAAAGTAAAGACATGGTACGTATATGTATATACGGTTAAGAGATGGGCAACAAGAGTGTAAAACTCGCTATCCCTTTATACACAATGTGTGTGTGTATGTGACTATACAAACCTTAGCGTGACCTGACCTGGATCAAACAGATTCATTAACCAGGCTATTTAGGATGAACCCTAATTGCTTCAGTGGAAAATCTGGTTAACAGGCACACCCTAGAAAAGCCAACTAACAGATTACACAGGAATTAATGAGAAGACATTGTAAATCAATTCCCCAATATCTATGGTAACAAACCGAAAGTAATTAGACACAAAGGTGGAAGGGCGCTGAAGAAGAAGAAAAGTATTTACGTTCGTTTACACCTGTCTATTACTCTTAACATATTACACAGCTATTCTTTTGCACTTTTATTTACAAAACAACGTAAAGTCATGAAAGGTTATTATTGCTGCTTCCATTCCATGCGAGAGGTCATATACGAAGAAAAATTGGATTCTCACACGAACGCCAAAGTCCTAAAGTTATATTAAGAACATGATATTCTTATAATTCTCCATTCTCAAAACTCCAATAGAAGCTTCTAGACCCCTTGATTGCAGTGGTCTATGGAGACATGAAGAAGCCACACTGAGGATGGTGTTCTGAAACACGGATCCAGTCTGCAGGAAAATATCACTCAACTCTTTCAGAGCAAACCTTCCCTGGTTGACTGTCGCAGATTCTTCAGGAGCCTTTGAGCGTGCGACATATGTCTCTCTCAACAAGACGTGTGTTTTTGCGTCACTCACTTGAGATCTCCCAGAAGGGGACATATACTTTTAATATATCTTCTGGTACACCACCTACAGGAGTGCAAAAGAATGAGGCTAAAGATCTGGTGAAACTATTTGCTACAAGCATGAAATGTGGAGCCCAAAAGAATATAACTTATCCTGTGGGATATGTTATAGACAGTCCATTTACCGGAACCATAAAGCAAAGACGAGAGACTCGACAAGGAATCCCTTTAACACTGGACAAGAAAGAACACGAAGCGTCACCTGGAGAAGCCAGTGACAAAGACGATGCTGACGGCCTGTCCTGGAATCACAGTCTGGACAGCACCGTCAAGTGCAAACATTCTGGAAGAGAAGCCTTCCAAGATATGACTGATGGGCCCGACACCAGCACGGAACTCCCACTTAAGGAGCGTCCTCATGGTCTTCGGATTGCGACAGGCAAACAAAGCCTCTCCATCACCGAGCAAAACTGCCTGACCAAAATAACGTCTCGTCAAGACACTTGGGACATTCTGCATTACCACAGTGTCCACAGTTACGGCAAAGCACAATCCTGGATGCAGATACATCGCAGAGCCCTTAACTAGACTGGGGCGCATACTTTTCCTATAAAACTTATGACAGAGCCTGTGTTTGGCGCTTGGGTAAGTATCCTTCTTGTGTAGGTGCCTCTCTGCTCTTTATGTAGACGTTTTGTGTATATGCATTTTGCCTTTGTGTATCCTGGCTATGCAGATGTGTGCCTGAGCACTGTCCGTTTAATGTTTGGGCGAGTACGACTTGCTATTGCTTGCGCCTCCGCTACATAAGTAGATAAGCGTCTGAACTGCAGCCGAGTTCCCGTCTGTTGTCCCTGAAGTTGCAAGCCTCGAGAATATGAATACAAGCAACGACTTTGTGACGGAAAACGGAAATACTGTTCCTGCTGTGCTTAATCACGCTGCCTGTTGACCTGCTGGCTCTTACCACGTTCGTTTGTGAACCTATTCTTCGTTCCCTTTAAGTGAAGAACAGCCCAAAGCTGTTCATCCTCTCGTAAAAGACGACTGTGCTATCATATGGTCGATGAATAGGATAACCCTAAAGCCCTCTATACAGAGCGCTATCCGTTATCCTTGGGATGCCACGGGATATAATGGAAATACAGAGTCGTATGGGGCATCACTCATCCCCAGGAGCTCTCTGGTAGAGAGAGTGAGAGTGATGAGAAGGAAGGCGAGGCACATAGAAAGCAGGGAGTCGAGAGTGTCCTTTCTATATGGTGTAAAAGCGTTAGTTGTTAGTCTCCGTCTAGGACAGGATGAGGACGGGGTGCACAATAACCCAGACGATAATAGCGGCAAAAACCTATAATTTCTCGGGAGACATGTGATTTCCCCCCTCCTCGAAGCCCAGGACAGAAAACGGAGATAAGATACCCAAGGGTGGCATAGATGTTTTCCAAAGGGTCGTCAGTAAAAAGAGGCGCCAATAACAAGCTGGTGGGGGATGTCATAAGCACCAGTACCAATAACAAGTTGGGCTTACTTGAAAGGGAGTGGTGGCGTCGATAAGAAGCAACGGTCAACAGAAACGTACCACAGGTGAAGGTCTTAAAAGAAAATGGTCTCTCAGAATCAGGGCTCGTTAGCGACACAAGGGTCCGAGTTCTTAAGCAGCAGCATCGGCAATACCATTCGTCTCTAGGAGTGCCGATAACACGCAAGGGGTCGCCCAAGGTGCCAGTAATGATAATCGGTAGTCAAGAGTGAAAGAAGAAGTTAAGTCTGAGGCGCCGATAACAGGAGAGCTCATCATGGGGACATTGATAACTACCACGCAACTTTAGGGTACCGATAGTCATAGGATACGTATGTCATAGGATACGTATGTCATAGGATACGTATGTCACAGGATACGTATGTCATAGGCGATAAGACAGAGCAGGGGCTGTCATGGTCTTATGAAACGAAGGCCAACTAGTCAAAGAAGTGGAGCCGATGACCAGCAGAGGGGCCTTCAGGGTCCCCCGAAGAGAGATAGAAAGAGACCTCTCTCAGGCGGAAAAGGGAAGCCACGACGAGTTAATCAAAGAGAGGTCGTCAGGGTTGCTAATACTACTCAACAGTCGTTCGTCAGTGGCGTCGATAAGGACCTCTCAAGAGTCGTCACTGACGTCCATAAAAGGCTAGACACGACCCGAGTGCGTTCCATGTGCTGGGAGGAACACAGAGGGGGAAAAGAAAACGTGAGGCAAGACATGAGAGCATCCAAGAACACTATCATGTTTACAAGATCCAGGAGCACTACTATATTCACTATCACTCTTTCTTACGTGTGTGTAACCAGCTATAGGTAATTTCCAGTTCGTTTCAGTATGGGCACGAAATGATGACGAATGATCGATTGAGAAACACAAACAAGGAAGGTCTGACTGGCACCAACCTCGTCAAGTGGCAATGGCTGGAACAGACTTGGTCACAGCAGCCTTAACAACGACACACTAACAACTAACCATGCTCATGGCACTGATAGAGAACACACAGTAACAGCTACCATAACCATGGCACTGACGAAGAAGACACAGACAGCTACCATAAAGGCAGCACCACCAGAACACACATACACATGCAACAAAAAATGTGCCAACGACAAAGACAGCAAAAAAACAAACTACGGGGATGACAATCGGGCGGAGGAGGAGGAGGAGGCTGGAGCAGGTGGCGGGCGGGCGGACGTCAAGCTCAGGGTAAGTACACTAAGATGAAAGTGGCAGGGAAGCGAGGGAGGGAGGGAGATCGGTGCACGACGGAGCCGTGTGACCTGTCTTCCCTACCAGGCACAGTGCATCAGGATCGGATGTCGATAGCTTTTGTATTTTCTGATCGAATGTAGCAACGTTGCAGCGAGGAGAAAGGGAGGAGGAAGAGACAATAGGAGAGAGAGATTGCGAAGAATATTCTGATCGAATGAAGCAACGCTGCGTCGCAAGATAGAAGAAAGAGGAGACAAAAAGAGATAGATAAGAGAGGTAGAGAAATGCCAAGTGGGTTGTGCGTCTGTGTTAACATCTCAGTACCTTTCTGTTCCCAGAATACCACTCTCCAAGCGCATATAGGGAAGTTCCATGAGCCAAGAGAGAAAAATAGTAATTTCCAATCCAGCTGCCCTTGATCATGTAGAAAGAAAAGTATTCAAATCAATACACTCCACTAGCACGTAAAAAAAAAAAAAAAAAATGCCAAGGGCGCTCAAAACCCATTAGTTCAAGACGAGTCCTGATTGCCGACATGTTATAACAACCAGGAGAACCAATAATAATGGCGTGAGGAGAAAAGAATTGTGGGAAGGAATGAAGCAAAAGAGTAGTCTTGTTTTCTTGTGGCAACAGCGATCCGAGGTATTTAATTAAAACCTTGGGGACCTCTAATGAGCGAAGCCAAAAACGATGACTGGATACTTAACCGCTATTGTACAGGGTCAGCCAAAAAGTCAAGATGCACCAATACTACAAGCGATGAAATAGCCTCGGTTCTTGGTATCATTGTTACAACCAATGGCCAACGTGACTTGCTGACAAGTATGGTGAACGAACTCCCCCTCCTCGCCAACATCCCCTTCCCTACCTTCCCTACACAGTGTCACTCCGGCGTTTCCTTGAACTAAAGTGGGTCCGGGTGCTCACAGGAGTCAACGTGAAAATGGTTTTGTCGCTTAAGGCTCGAGTATTTTTATGGTGGAACAGGTGTCCCCTAGTGTGGCAAAAGTTTCCTGAAACGTATCCCGACACTGCCGTACCACACCACAACGCAGCGCGGAGGTTAACTGCCAAGTTTCGTGAAACAGGATTCGTTGTGGACACGCCAAGATCCGTTGGTCAGCTATAGTAAACAAAGAACATACTGGATACTTCGGATCTCATAATGCAAAGCCCGGAAAGAAAAAAAGAATCCGTTCGAAAATTGGCACAGCAGACGGGTTTCTCGTATAGAATCACACGTAGTGTGCTCAAAGATGCAGTTGCACCTGCATCCCTACAAGATAACACCCGCGCATAAATTGTAAGAAAATGGGAGAACGTCAAAAGCGTGTTGAATATTGCCATTGGTGGAGGGACTTTACGACTGTCAGTGGAGATGATATTCTGGACGTCACATTCTCTACCAAGCCGTGGTTTCACTTATCCGGTTACGTCGACATCCAAAACATCCGCTTTTGGTCAGCGGCTAATCCACATGAGATTAAGGAAACACCATAGTAAAATCACAAGGTTGGTGTTTGGTGCGCCATATTAAGAAATTGGGTAATCGGCCCTATATTCTTCAATGATACAATCAACTCGTAAAGTTATTGTGAAATTTACTCTTTACTCCTTTACTGGTCCATTTCAATGAAGACGAAATCGGCTGCGGCAACTTCCAATAGGAAGGGGCCACTGCACACACAGCTCGTGTCTCCATGAAGCTACGGCACGATGCGATTGGGGACAATAATTTCAAAGGACATTTGGCCTCCACTGGCGCCAGATCTTACAACCCCCTTATTATCTGTGGGAAGCAATGAAAGGTCCAATTTACAAAGGCAGTTCTCACAATCTTCTTAAACTTAAGGAAGCCATCACAAACTTCATCAGAAATGTCTTTTCGCTTAATTTATCGCGTATCTTTGCAAACAGGACAAGACATATGGATGCGTCTCTACAGGTACGTGAGCGCCCATTTGTAACATTTGTTGTAATCAAAATATGGGAAATACATATCTACTAATGCACAGAGACTCTATAAATATGCTCATTATCTTCGGTAGGTTCAGTGACCTCTGGCTCACCTTGTATAAGATATACAATGTCTATTGGCGTGACAATATTCGTAAGAGTGCGAGATGCCGAGGTTAAAATCGAGACGGTGTTTCTTCAAGCAATGGTGAGGCATAAGCTAAGGCTGGCGAGATGCAGGCGTGCGTTTATACAAAGAATTGACCGGAGCTGATGAAGCACAGTCTTTTCTCAGACCGCCAGAGGTGGCGGAGCAAAAATGGTTCGAGATAAGATAGACGTAGTCATGAACTCGCAATACTGTAGTGCAATTTATTAGGTTAAAGTCACGTCACGTCTGTGATGAGGAGAAACATTCGCGCCCCACACACACACACACACACACTCCTCCGCCCGTGCTGAGTGAGCTAGATCTCTTTGCGGAGGCACTTACTGACCCAAACGGACGACACCAGGACTCAAATGTGTCAGACTTCACAAGAATACAAATCAGGGCTCAAGACACACTCAGGAGGCCCTACGTGACACGAATGACAAGAGGGGGAAGTGAGATGAGACGCCTCCTCTCTCTGCCATAGTCTCTTTGTTAAAGTATCTCATTTTTCCCTCCAGTATCAACTCTTTTCTCCTCGGGCAGCCTCTCATTTTTGCTGATGGTCAGCGATGGGGGTGTATTGTGGCACTAGATGAGCTGCCAGTGAGTGGATTACTAAAGTTTGCCCTCGAGGCATCAGTCATCATTCGTTATCATTCCTCTCCAGCTTCCAGGTCTCGTCTGCTCGCCAAGATGAATCGCTCTCTCTTACCACTCTACCTCCCCAACTGTAGTATGGGTTGACGTACGCACTCATGGCTAGTTACTCGTTCTTAATTGTCATAAGTTGACCGGCCATATGCTAAACACCCCCTGACCTGATCAATCCTAACTTGTTCGTTCCGGAGACCTAACCAGAAAGGCTGTAACCTGCATTAAGGCACCTTCAGTGACTATGACCAACCATTCGGTAACCTTAAGGTCATCACAATGTGTCACATTACGACTGGTATTCCACAAGTGTGTGACGTTTCGTGTGTACTGGCATCGACCATAGTTAAGCATGGTAACACGCGTTTACCAATGGCATCTTAGGTACGTCTCTCTTCCTTGTATATCAACTGACTGTTCTACGTCTTCTATCTCATTCTCGTATCTTCCCCGACGATGTGATCATTACACGAAAGTGCACTTGGGAACTTGTGTTATATTTTCCTCGTGGTTATATGCATATACAAAATCACGCGCACCATTGCTACCTCTTGCAATAATTATATATATATATATATATATATATATATATATATATATATATATATATATATATATATATATATATATATATCTCCCTGGGGATAAGGGGATAAGGAGAAAAAGAACAACCCATATATTCCATGCGTATCATAGAAGGCGACTAAGTGGGGCAGGAGCGGGTGGCTGAAAATCCTCCCTTCCTGTATTACTTTCTGTTCTTAATGCAGATTCGCTGACGCGGGAAATGGCGACAATGTAGGAAAAAAATTATAAAGTACATATATAGTATTCTCTATCACCTTCTATGTTTTCTCCAGATATTTCACTGCTCTCAAGTATCTCCTCAAAATTCAACTTCGATGGTGTTTGGTTCCAGTGTCTTCCGCCATGAAAACAATATATATAGATTAACAAAAATCAATCAACGTGGTCAGCACCAAGAACATCCAACTGGACTGCTGTAATGAAAAGAGAATATTTGACTGCTGTTTTGATAAGGCCAATGAGGGCGTGGCTTTCCCCTCATCCATTACTGGATTGAGTGCTAACCTTGACGAGTTCCTTTAGTCTCACGTAATTTCTATAATGACCATGCGAGCCAGAGCTGGGGATCATATTCAGTAAACTGAGGGAATAGTACGGCACGAAGTGAGGAAGTTCATGGAAAAAGTTGATATCTAAATAGATTACGTACGTATGAAGTAAAACGTATTGCTCTTGTAGGTAAATTGCACTGTGTGTGTCTCTATGCTTCCGGGAGTGATATGCTGAAATAAAATGAGACAAAAGAGTAACTACGATGAGATTTTGCCACAAGCTAAAGGTAGCGATAGTGGAGCACTCAGAGCGTCGAGAGAGAGAGAGAGAGAGAGAGAGAGAGAGAGAGAGAGAGAGAGAGAGAGAAAGAATGGTAAAGGGTATAAGCAAAAACGCTTGGTAAACCTGACATATGAGCCCCCGGCTGAAGCGTAGCCCAGCACGCTCCTCTTTTCCTTATATTTTCCCTTCATAAAAAAGTAAACTTTTATACCCCTTATTTACAACGGTCTTTTCACTTGATGCTTTCCTATTGCATTTGAGCTTTTCACTCGCCATCAAGAACGTCTACAAAATAAAGCAGGAACAGAGTTCATGAAGGAGAGCAATATAAATCCTTCTTCTAATACGAAGCAAGAAAGAAAACGTAAATTTTGAGAATATATAACCAATTATCCCACACTACCAGATTTCCTCACTTCACTGCCTCATCATAAAGGTCGAATTTCACAACATCGTCCAGGGTGACTAAATGAACAAGAAATCTTTATGGATAAATAAATATATCTGAAACACCAACAGACCTTATGAAAACTAGCCAAATTTATACCTCAATTATTGACTAAAATTAAATGAATTCGATAAAAAAAAAGTAAATTGATGTATATACAAGTTTCAACTTTCTTTTCCTTTCGTTACTGATAAAAACAAACATTAAAAAGCTAAAACTAACAGCATTCAAGGTTTTTTTTTTTTATTTTGCTTTGTCGCTGTCTCCCGCGTTCGCGAGGTAGCGCAAGGAAACAGACGAAAGAAATGGCCTAACCCACCCCCATACACATGTATATACATACACGTCCACACACGCAAATATACATACCCATACATCTCGATGTACACATATATATACACACAGTGTCTCTCTATGCTTCCAGGAGTGATATGCTTAAACAAAATGAGATAAAAGAGTATATATATACACTTCACATACCGTGAGACACCACCACTACAACAGAAGCAGCATCTAAATGTGAATCCTGGAGCTTTTCATTGGGTTCCAACACAAAAAATCACCACTGGTGTTTTCTGTCACGTGATAAAACTGTAGGAGTCGTCTCCTCACCACAGGGACGACTTGGACGACAATGCCGGCGATCGCAGCCGTGTCCTCGACGACGACGGAGGCAACAATGACCGTCCAAGTTATGATTTATACGACGACGAACGTACTAGGATCGTGACGGTGACCTGAACGACGAAGGTTATTACAGCGGCGACATGAACGACGACGACGAGGATCGCAGTCGTGAGCTGAAACCCGTCAATGGTCGCGGTGGTCTGAACGACGACGAGGGTCGCAGCTGCGTCCTGAACGACGAAGTGGGTCGTAGCTGTGTCCTGAACGACGACGAGGATCGAAGCTGTGTCCTAAACGGCGACGAGAGTCGTAGCTGTGTCCTAAACGACGAAGAAGATCGTAGCTGCGTCCTGAACGGCGACGAGGATCGTAGCTGCGTCCTGAACGACAACGAGGATCGTAGCTGCGTCCTAAACGACGACGAGAGTCGTAGCTGTGTCCTAAACGACGAAGAAGATCGTAGCTGCGTCCTGAACGACGACGAGGATCGTAACTGTGTCCCGCCCGACTGCTTCCACCAGGATCTCGTCAGACGCTCAAGATGGCTCTGCATGTCTCACACTAGCAGCATTCACGTATGATGCATTTTCAGACGTGTGTGCTTTCTGAAGATTTCCATATCAAATACATATCAAAGTTAAAGTACTGTATTTTCTTAGAAAAAAAAAAAATACTGTCCGATACATCAGGCGTCTCCAAACAGGGTAAAGTACTTTAAATACTGCAAGTACGCTTGTAAACACACGTAGAGATACAGTTAATTAAACGGCTCAATGTGGGAGACTGCATTTACCCCCCTTGCCTTGGTGTGGTCTAATGCCCACTATATAACCAGGCCTGGGCGACGCAACTCGGACGGATATGGCCTAAAAAACCACAGCGGACTGGTGGTACTTTGCATGCACAAGCGATCCTGAGCCTCCTGCCCCACCCCGGTAACGTCACTACGAGGGAAGTTACGCATCGCCTTAAACCGTAGTTACATCGCGTGAGGAATGTTGGGTCTACAGTGACCTCGTAACAGAAGAGATGAGAGTAAATAAGTCAACACATGACCTACTCATTTGTCGTAAACCTGTTGTAGGAACTGAGGACTTCCACTCAATTCTGACGCGTAGTGGTACGGAATTTCAAACCTGCACGAGTGACCCAGGTTTAAATCTAAAGGTTATGGACAAATTGAATTTAAATCTACATGTTGCTTCACGATCAACGTCCTGAATCTAAAGGTTACTTTAAATAGACTCATACATGTTAGCAGGTGACAGAAGTCTAAATATCACTACCTGGAAATGAGCCTTTAAATATAATTAAAAAAAATATATTTCTGCGCTAGGCAATATGACGAAACGAACGAAGGATTTCGACAAATGCTTTAGGGCCTTGCACGTCACTTGCAACCTTACTTGCCTTATCTTGTTCGTACAACAAAGTATACACTATAGATTATACCGTTTTCAAACCGTTACATATAATGCATCTTGCTAACATTTCACTTAAAGTCATTTCTACACCGAGCAGCTACCACAATTTTAAGAAATGCGTCTCGCATTCACGTTCACCACAGACAACAGAGATCGTAGTGTTCACATTCTGAATTCCTTCAGACTCAAGCCTATAGAAAATCTTTTGGATGAACGTATAAGGAAGCCAACTCCTCCATGTGAGGCGGTGGCATGTATTGTATGTACTGACGTGGTGTCAAGTGTTGAAGTCGGAGACAACCAGCCGACCAGAAATAATTATCTTACATCTTCCTGAACGAGTCTGTTGTTCTGGCATTTATAACAACAGCAGGAATCTTATTCCAGTTTCCTAATACCCTAATCTGTAAAAAATCATTACCCTATATCAGTGCGGAACCTCTTTCCTTATGATCTTCAAGTCCATTGCTTCTCTTTGTACCTCGAACGGAGCATGTAAAACGACGCTATAGATATATAGAGGATTTAGACCGAATTCCTAAAAAATTTTCCTCGTATGTCTTGTTGCAAAGCTTTCATATTAATCTAAGCGACCTGCCTGGTTTCCCTCAAGCCAATGTTGTTCTATACTGATAATATAACGACCAGAACTCTACTCAAGATGTCTAACTAAGCAAGTTCTTAACGGTCAATATGGTTACTAACGTTTTCTAATGAAAGCTTCTCAACAACAGATGCTAAAAAAAAAAAAACACCGTTTTCTATGCCTTATGTATATCTCTACTCTGCCTGGCTGGTTTCAGATCGCTTCTGATGACAACTCTAAGCTTAGTCTGTCTTATTCACGTAACGCTAGGAAACACTTTTACACACATACTTCATCTGTACATGATAAGCATTACTTCTCGGTGCTCTACAGTGAATTTGAGAGAGAGAGAGAGAGAGAGAGAGAGAGAGAGAGAGAGAGAGAGAGAGAGAGAGAGAGAGAGAGAGAGAGAGAGAGAGAAGTATTCTAGACAGTTCATCCTCGGCTCTGTCGTGTAGCGGTTGCCCCCGAGGTGGGCCGACGGGTCACCGCCACAGACCCCCAGCAGGGGCAATAATCCATCAGCCAGCACCCAACACGACCCTGGGGCTCCGGCGGCACAGGCCCTCCCCTCCATCCTGCTAAATGATCTCTCTGTGGTTTAGGAGGAGGAGGAGGCGGAATCTCTGTGGTTTAGGAGGAGGAATCTCTGTGGTTTAGGAGGAGGGGGAATCTCTCTGGTCTAGGAGGAGGAGGAATCTCTGGTTTAGGAGGAGGAGGAATCGCTATGCTTTAGGCGAAAGAGGACGAGAAGGAATATCTCCGTGGTTTAGGATGAGGAGGAAGCAGCTTACGTGGCCTTACACTGCTACGGACTGACATAAAGAGGACCAATAAGAGAACAAGGCAGAATGAAATGCCAATGCCGGGGAAGAGGGCGATAAAAATCATAAAATTAAACGATAAATACATAAAAAGAGGTAATGAATAATGGTCTGTCCGGCATTTGAAGCAGAATATCGACGGATTAATAAAGACACATAGCCACAGCACACACTCATTTTCTACGAGTTAATGGCTTACTCTGAAGCATTCGTTTTCTGTAATATCAACATGACCTCCATTCCATTCCTGTATAAAATGGACAAATGAATAAATAAGGTCTTACTGAATGTAGGCAGTCATTCGGCTGGCAATATATAGTTGAGATATTACATTACAGCGTGTGTGTGTGTGTGTGTTTCACCGGGGTACATTACGCAGACTCAGGTAAGGTCTGACATGGATAACAGTGTAAAAATTCTGGGTAACTTTACGAAAAAAAAAAAAAAAGAAAATAGAAGCGTAACCTCAGGCAGTGGTGCACCTAAGAGTAAAGCTCAGATTATCTCTGCTCACTCAGATTTCATCTTCACTACTGAAATCCCGTTTCAAATGAGCATCTTCGGAAGGATACGCTAGAGGAATTACGTATCTGTTACACTTAACAGCGTCGTTGTTTGGGTCAGGTCAATACAGAATGACACTGGTTCTGCCTCCTGAGAGCACAGAATGGCACTAATACATCCCTTAGATCAGAGAATGGCATCGATTCATCTTAAAGAGCCATAATAAATTGGCACTCGATCATCCTTACGAAAAACAGAATGTCACTGCTTCATGCTATATAAGCACAAACTGGAACCGGTTCACCCCTATGGACACAAAATGACACAGGTTCGTCACTAGAAGCAAAAACTTGCATTCTTCCATCACCAGACACACAAACTGGCACTCATCCATCACCAGACACACAAACTGGCACTCGTTCATCCGTAAGAACACAGAAAAGGCAATGGTTCATCCACAAAATCACAGAAAAGCATTGATAGTTGGTTCTTCTATAATCAAGAGAAATTTTCAGAATACCGAATTGTCGAGACGACCTTCTTTCCTTTCACCTACAAATGCCTCATACGAATTAAGAATAGCCTTAAATGATGCCACCAGCTTCTATAAACGACAAATATACTGCAAGACAAACAAGGCAGTCCCTGGCACACACACACACACACACACACACACACACACACACACACACACACACACACACACACAGCACCCAAAACAGTCTACGGTTTTCTCACGTCGACAGCAAATACCTGCCGTGTCCCGAGAGAAATCCCAGAGAACAGCGACGCACTAGTGATGTCTTCATGTGCCAGAAAACTATGGCGTCCCTATATGTCGTCCTTTAATGGTCCCCCCTGAAGTGGAACTAACTAAAAGGCTGGAAACAACAAAGAAAACGAGGTTATCTAGTAGTCTGGTATGGAGGAATGAAGACGGAGTTGCTAATTTCTAGAATTTTGTAGAAGGGTGTACTCACGATAGAAGCATCTAGAAAAAAAAAAAAGAGATACTAATGAGAGCTTCAGATGACTGGCGGAAAATCTGAGACAAAGGAATCGGGGAAGTATAGAAATGAACTCCTGGCGATCTAATGCACTTCCTGCAAAGGATGCAGGTGA
Organism: Panulirus ornatus; assembly: GCF_036320965.1. NCBI lineage: Eukaryota > Metazoa > Arthropoda > Malacostraca > Decapoda > Palinuridae > Panulirus > Panulirus ornatus. Next base: position 16,642,939 of record NC_092232.1, read on the forward strand.
TTTATGGACATGAAACAAGACTGAAAAAACAAATGTTACGTTCTGGAAAATGGCCGAATAAATCATATGAATCAACTAATGGAGATTAAAAGGTTTCGTTCTGTGGGGGAGGGAAGTGTTGCTTAGCGGGAAACACTGATGGCGCTCACCAGTTCGCAAATAAAGAGTGTGTGTGTGCGTGTGTGATGGCTGATGCGTTCAACACATACCGTAATAATGTTGATCCAAAACAGCATCGTGTGGAAGGCAAAATCTTCACAACTCCGCAAAACTAAATTAACACCTTCCCAAGTTTTCGCCCACTTTCCATAAACCTCTTCAGAGGGAATAACAAGAGAATATTGCATGATGGTATACGAACATATCTAAATGGAAATGAGCTCCCAACCCAACCTCACGTGCATTCAGTCAAGGCTACATAGAACGTTATGAAAATGTCCCGTAATGTATGAATAACGTCGGTAGTGAAGTGCTTACAGCAACGGTGACGGAACATAGCCTACGTCTCATCTTCGAAAGCTTACCAATAAGTTTACAGCAGTGTTGCTGAAACACAACTTGCGCTGGATAGTAAAGGAGAACTAACTGTGGTGGGCATCGCTCAGCAGACATCGAGCTCCGCCACAGTACCATCTGTGCTATAGCCTCAGTACCATACCGACACCGTAACCACTTCACGAAGTCCAAGGGCACGCTAAATATCAGCTAGCACATCCATCTTTAATAAATCGAGTGATGATGGCCTTCCAAAGACCACTGGAACCAAGAACTTTTTTTTTTCTAAAGACATTTTGGTGACATGATGCAAGGGGCAATGCACATACAGTACACTGCAACACAAAATATTCTTGGTAACCAGTGACTACAGACTGTATCTAAGACACGTATGGCATGGTGCTGGCAGCGTCACACCAACGCGCTGCCAGCCCAATGACGATGCGCTACTCCATATCCCGTGCAAATTAAAACAGTAAATAACGAAGCACGTTATATTTTATTTCTGTTAATGACATAAGCGTATATCGTGAGGTAACAGTAATAAATACGTATGCTTGTGAATGTCCGTTGTAAACAAGGCATTCCTATGCATCGTCCTCTTTTTAGCAAACCACCACAAACTGCCGATCTCCATTTACAATACTAAATACCCCATATCCCCAATTATACCCTCAACTGCCTCATTACTCATCTTCGCATTTAAATCACCTATCACTAATACCCGGTCTCGAACACCAAAGCTACTGAAACACTCACTCAGCTGCTTCCAAAACATTTGCCTCTAATGATCTTCCTTCTCATGACCAGGTGCATAAATACAAATACTAACCCATCTCTCACCATGCACTTCATTTTTGCCCACATCAGTGTAGAGCTCATTTCCTAAAACTACCACACACTCCCACAACTCCTGCTCTAGGTGTACTGCTTCTCCTTCCTTAGGTCTTGCCCTCTAACCAACTCCTGACTTTACCCATATGACATTTTCCAAACTATAGTTCCCTCTTACCCTTGAGCTCTTTCACTCATAGCCAGAACAACCAAGTGTCTTTCCTAATAAGACCTATTTCTCCTCTTTTCTCATCTTGGTGACATTCACAAGTACATTTAGGGATCCTACCTTAAGCCTTCAAGAAGGATAAATACTTACCACGTATTCCATACGTGTCGTAAAAGGCGACTTAAAGGGAAGGGAGCGGGGGGATGGAAATCCTCCCCTCTCGTTTTTAATTTTTCAAAAAAAGGAACAGAGAAGGGGGCTTAGTGAGGATACTACCTCTAAGGCTCAGTCCTCTCATATATATATATTCCCTTACGTGTGAATCGAGTAGATCACTGACCTCAAAACGAAAGCTTCATTGGATTTTCCCATCGTCCTTCTAGTATAAGCAACGTTGATCATGAATAACTGGCTCTGAACACGCCATTGGCCCTCGGGTCGAAGTCAAGAGCACTACGCGAGCGACCATCCACGAGAAACGGATGAATGATCATTATCGATCGGGATTAATCATAATCTTTGGCAGAGGTGGGAAATGTAGGTCAGGACCAGGCCAGAGGGCATATAAGGGTCTGAAATTCCTGTGTGCGCGCGCGTGTGTGTATATGTATGTGTGTGTGTGTGTGTGTGGGCGTGCGTTGGGGGGGGGGGGGGTCCTCAGTATTGACGACTGACACCAATATGAAACCTGGTCTGACCACTCGGTTGCTCCGGTCAGAGGAAAAAAGGTCAAAGGTCACGCACCTTCACAGTAAAAGGTCACAACTTGTTTTCCTGTTTGTTCCTGAACAGGACACAGCGACACCACCCACTCACCCTTACTCCATCCCCCACAAGGACTTAAATACTAATATTTGGGTCAATATTTTTTCTTGTATATGAAAGGCATAAGAAAGATTACTTCTGGGAAAGTTCAAATAGGTCACGTAAATCAAAATACAATGTATATATATATATATATATATATATATATATATATATATATGTGTGTGTGTGTGTGTGTGTGTGTGTGTGTGTACAAGTGGCTGGCTCGTTCTTCGTCTGTTTCCTGGCGCTATCTCGCTGACGCGGGAAACGACGATCAACTATAAAACATAAACAATAAAACAGATGAAACTCTGACGTGAACACCGGACCCGACGTGAGAACAACAGTCCGTGCTCAGTTTGGCGTCCGTCCATATACCTCTCTTAACATCTAGCGCAAGAGCGATAATAAAACGATAATATACTACGGGAAAGACGAAGACGAGACGGAGTTTCCAGGAGGTCAGCGAGGAAATAAGTGAAGACAGGCCACAAGATTGAGAGAGATTAAGGGAAGACAGATGGAGAAGAATCGGGGAAAGTCAAGACGAAAATTATCGACTAAGTAGATTATAGAGACGAAAATAGCAAGACGAAAGGAAAGGTGAAATAAAGAAAGACAGGGAACGTATAGAAGGGGAAATATATAGAATGAGAGCATATAAAGACCAGAGATGAAATACGAAATGGCTTGTTAAATAAGACGGGGAGAAATAATGAGGAAACAAGTCGTAGTTGGACAAGATTTCTGGAGTATACCTTGGTAGTCTAGACAGGAAAAGACATATAAAGCGACTGACTGCTATTTACAAGCACGATCAATAACTAATTATCAAAAGCCACACGACGTACATGGGAGGAAAAGACATGGCAGACGAGAGTTACTGAATAATCACCTAAAAGCATAAAAAAACAGCTAATCACTTTGAGTGTAACAATCACTCAGTGTAACACAATCACTCAGTGTAACACAATCACTCAGTGTAACACAATCACTCAGTGTAACACAATCACTCAGTGTAACACAATCACCGAGCGTAACACAATCACCGAGTGTAACACAATCACCGAGTGTAACATAATCACCCGGTGCAACACAATTACCGAGTGTAACACAGTCACTCGGTGCAACAGAATCACCGAGTGTAACACAGTCACTCGGTGCAACAGAATCACCGAGTGTAACATAGTCACTCGGTGCAACACAATTACCGAGTGTAACACAGTCACTCGGTGCAACAGAATCACAGAGTGTAACAGTCACTCGGTACAACAGAATCACCGACTGTAACACAGTCACTCGGTGCAACAGAATCACAGAGTGTAACAGTCACTCGGTGCAACACAATCACCGAGTGTAACACAATCACCGAGTGTAACACAATCACCGAGTGTAACACAATCACCGAGTGTAACACAATCACCGAGTGTAACACAATCACCGAGTGTAACACAATCACCGAGTGTAACACAATCACCGAGTGTAACACAATCAATCGCAAAGAGCAAAATAGTGTAACACAATTTCTGAGTGTGTGTATGTGTATGAAACACATTCACCCCGAGTGCAACACATTTTTCAAGGTGTTGACTTAGGCAGTATAAACAAATATACAATACATCGACTTTACTTGAGTATTTCCACATCGACAGCGACCTGCAATATCCCAGTGAAGTGCAATATCCTGAAAATGAGTGAATTGTCGTAACCTGTAATATCTCAATCGAGTCGTAGCATTACCTCTTCATTCTGACAAGTTTAACCAACAGGAAACCGATTACAGTTAAGTATCGGTCGTACTTGAGGCCTGGAGACCTGTGGGAACTTGTGGGAGATGGGATGAATTATGCAAATCCTCCTCAATGATCGTCCCAGTTCCTATCCCGCACGGGATTCAGAATTGACTCGGGATATCGACCCTGTTTCAGAGGTTACAGTGGAACTGTATCGAAGCAGCTCGCCACAAGTGGTTCAGGAGCCATAATACAAGGATCCTAACTACTCACCACAAGTGTGTCACTATAACAAAATATACAACAGTATTGAGCAGCTCAGCACTAGTAGCTCAACGGTCATAATATGAACGAACGAACGACAATATCAACTCGAGGCTTCAAAACAGTTGTTTACTTTCACGGGTCCTCTACCTTATATACTCGTCAAATCGAAATGAAAATGACCATTACTTATCTCAATATTCCACGTTCCTAACTGAAGAACCGATGAATCAAATCAGAACTGGTATAACTGGCTTCTTTTTTTTTTTTCTTTCAGTACCTTCCAAATCTCCAATTCGGATCCCAAAACCCGACATCCTTCGCATCACTATTTCTGATCCTATAAGAAACAAGATTTACTACTACATTAATGGGCCAGTCAACACTCACCATCCTTCTTGTAGTAAAGGATCTCAACGAGTCGCTCCTGCGCCATGGCTAGGGCCTCCCTCAGCTGCTGCACGGCCAGGCTGGAGGTCAGGGGCCCGTGCAGGAACTCGCACGTGCAAGGCCTCTGCATAACGTCAGCTCGGGAGAACCCAGACATCCGGCAGAAGCCCTCGTTGACGAAGATGACGCCGCAGTCATGCTGGGCGTTGGCCACCACGAAGGCGCGGTCTGTGGGAGGAACGTGCGAGTTAGGGAGGAGGTCCATTACCTTAATGAGGACAAGCCCCGAAGGACCGATATTTAGGGAGCAAATGAGAAAGGTCCTCAACCTAATGAGGACAAACTTAAGAGAGAGACTTACATTTAGAGAGCAAAAAAGAGAAAACCTCATCTTATTTAGGAAGGGCTTTGAGACAATGATATTCATAAAGCAAATGAGAAAAGACCTCTAGTAAGCAAGAGGAATATCTAGAAAGCTTGCTTGAGGTTCAGGAGAAAGTGGATTTATGTTTAAGGAAGAGACCCAAGGTCGGAAATACATTGGAAGGAGTTCCTCGAGAAAAATCAAAGGTCTAAAGAGAACTTCCCCAGTGTCCTGGCTTGCTAAAGAGAAGGGAAGCGAGTCGAATCTGCGAAAATAATGGCGACCTTCTGCAGACAACAGATAAGACCTAAGTGAAACATGCAATGTAGTGAAGGAATCAAAAGATGACAAGAGATGAACTCACTGAGGCAGCCGGACTAAACTACCACTCCAGGGCTTACAGGTGACAGCCATCATGGTTCATAAGCTAGGAAGCTGGAGGTCAGTATTTGAGGGTCATAACACTAATGGTTACTTTTATGACGAGATGTACCGCCATGGACGATAACATAACCTTGCCAAAAGTTTGGGTATCGGAGTTCGGTACCATATATATATATATATATATATATATATATATATATATATATATATATATATATATATATATAGATATATCGACTGTTAAATCATTTATTCAGAAGTGGTGGCTTCAAACTCACTCAGAGTGCAAGCGATATTTTACTGATGAAAAATAGTGGGAAAAAAAATGAAATACTGAACGTTCAAAACACAATTCACTTGAAATACTGGAAACGTTTGTTACGCTCATGTCACCCGCAGAGTGCAAAATCCTATGGAATCATATGTAAATTAAACGGATTCGAAGTTGCTACGTATAAATAATATATAAACGATATCACAACACAAACTCATTCAAGTTGGATCCGCTGGTATATGATGTATGATAATCAATGAACATTCAATAGTAAGTTAGCCTATATAAACGGAACAATTAACATATTATCCCAAGGCTTGTCCGAGCCACAGCCAGCGATCTTCCTCCCCTATGCAGATATATTCAATCCACAGC
>NC_092232.1:16654027-16791527 GCF_036320965.1 Panulirus ornatus
GACAATGAATAAGCGGCAAGAACATATATTTCTGGTGTGTTCTTCAATATGCTGACGAGTGAAGGCAGAAGAACAGCTCGCAAGATTCTTAAAGTGTAACAGTATTTGCTTAGTCGGGTATTCCAGCAACCATTCAAACCTGTAGTGCTAATCTACAACACACGAAACTGTCTGGCATTCTTCAGTGCTCCGGACAACAGAGAGATGAACAGTTCGAACCTGATGAACGAGTCCTATGAAACACACAGACACTCTCTCCTTTTCCTGCGTTAATCCTCCGTCATGAGGTAACATCTCGACGTATTAAGAGCAACTTGATTATCATCTGCTAGAGAGTCATTGAACCTTTTTACACCACTCGCCGTCTAGTCCACCTTCCAGCCCCCAACAACCCTAGTGGCAGCAGTGCAAGAATTCGAAGCCGTCAGACAGCTACCGATCCTCAAGGTACACGGCTTCAGTACATCCTTCGAAACGATACGAACCCCTTTTTAAAAGCAGGTGCTTCCTCCGGCGAAATGTTTTTGTGTGTCTGTTATGCCTATGTGAATACGACTAACGAAATAACGTCTAAATGATCCATCTATTTAAAAGGAAACATTTCGGTTCGACATGAAGAGCCGGAGCATTATTTCTTTTACAATGAACGTACAAGGGGGGAATAATGACCCCAACCCCATGTGCTTGCCCCACTCCCCTTTCCTCCCATGACCCCTCCAGTCATTGTATTTTAAGTCACGAGGGGCAAGTGCTCTTTAAGCTGGAAATTGTTAAGTCTAGTCCTCGGCACCAAATTTAACCATTTGCCCTTCAAGATATCAAAAAATACTGTAAAACAGATGTTACTCTGTGTTTCCTTACAAATGTAGAGGTTGGATTATTTCTAATATTCTGTTTGTTGCAAAATTCAGCCGAAATCACGTTCAATTTCATTCAAAAAGAATATGCATCTGTGTGTTATCTAGCGCGTCACAAGGTTTCAAAAACGTACGATATCTAACCAGTACTTACTCTCATCATCTTTCCATCAAGATCATCCCACCTGGTACAGATGATCCAGTTCTTACATCTACTAAAACAATGGAACCTAACCTATGTGGTCGAGTAGTAATGTAGTCAGGATGCGTACAGAAATACTTTATATCTTATCATCCAATAGAGATCCCTCAATTGGTTTTTCCTTCATTTTCTGATACAATCTTACATCTTGTGCAGCCAAACATCTAACTAGATATACAAACACAAACGTCTTTTTACCTTGATTTGGAACGAGTAGACAGAATTCTAGTCTCTCGTGATTTTGAGCAATTTTCTAAGGTGCAATTACGTTTGGACAATGGCTTCTCTTTTGCCGCCATGTTTGCTAGTGCCCACCCCCACCGCTAGATGTAGCACTGTGCAGGAGCATAATAGGAATCCAATAGGAAACAAAAAAGCCCCATTGTCATTTCTATTTCATTTTCCTACGGTAATATCAAAAGCTCTTTATGTCACCCACAGCTTCGTCTGCTTCCTAGACTCGATTAACCCCAACCTACACACATGCAAAGCCTCTGTTGTTTTTACCTTCACTGAACTTCGGCCAACTGAACGACAGAATTAACAACAAAGCCACCAACACTGGGCTATGGTGAAGTGATCGTCATCCAGCTGTACGCTCTTGAACTATCTCCACTTTCCAGTCTCCTACTTAATGCATCCCGCTGGACATTAAGGGATCTAGTGCTTCCTCATCTTGACATACGACGCTGTGACTGATGCACCAGCTATGTGAACGAACGTCGACTACCCTACCGTCGGTGTCAGCCAAGAAAAATCAAGTCTTCCTAATACACATTCCTCTAAACCACACTTGATAATAAGCCTCCAGCTTCATAAACTTACGTATGCCTTCCTCACTCGGTCATCCTCCCTATCCATCACACTTCAGGGGCCACTAGGAAAGGCGTAATAAAAAAAAAACGGGCAAGCACGATCATCCTTGGCCTTACACCACCACCATCACCTCCTGAAACATGAGATCCCTCGTTCCCGAGTGGCAGTTCTTCGCCGTAGCTGCAAGAAGCCCAGCCGAGCTGGTACAGACCGCAACCACCAGAACAGCCCCATCCTGCCATTGTGAACATCATCATCATCAAGAAGCAGGATAATCGCAACTCTAATGTTTGTAAAAAGGCTGTTCGTTTAATCCCCCCTCCCCCACTAATACTATTACACAGACCAACAGAGTCTACAATATGTGCACCGTTTTTCATAATCATTTTCAGCCCTTGGCTATAATTAATCAAATACACTGTCAGTTACTGTTAGTAGTAGTTTAATTATCAAAACTATACAGCTTTTCCCAACGAATGAAACTCCATTCGTATACTCACTTTTGAAACCTGGTGTTACAACAATGACGCTTCCCAGGCGGCAAAGCCATGTTCGCACGGTATACACCGAGTCATGTTTACGATCCTACGTTCACACCGAGCCAAGAGTCAAAATAACAGCGAGGGAAACTCAGATTCTAGATCTGGGTCGCCAACCTGGACAGTTAACATGTCTGCAAAGGACGGGATGGACGCAGCCACTCATCCATTGCATAAATGTAAAGGAAATAAACGTTATATACATGACTTACACAGAAATAAATCCTCTTGGCATAGAGAGAGAGCAAAGAAAAATACGTCAACATTGACTCATTACGTTGAGTGAGTTTAATTCACACACTTGTAAGTGATGAAGATGCAGAATTTAAGTAAAATATATCTTTCACTAAGCAATTTGAGGATAAAACGTTATATATAATGAAAATATAAAATGTGTTTACAGATGGAAAGAAAACGAATGATAAAGAAAACAGACCGGATATTCTGTTCTTTCAAGATTATTACAAGAAAATATTCAAATGTAATGTTGTTAAAACGGATACAGAGCTCGTGTACAAGCAAGCAATAATACATGGAAACGGTATGAAACTGGTATGAGAGTCAGGACTATAATACATTACAATGGTTTGATTTCTATTTTCTTTCAAGCTTGGGATAATATGTCAGGTTATAATGAAGGAAAACGGTGGTAGAGAATGGAAAGTTGCTTTGGAAAATGAAATATGATGGAGGTGATGCTCTTGTCTGGACTGAATCAGAGAGAGAGAGACTGAGAATGTGGCAAAGTTGCATCCGTCTTGCCTCAGTGGTCATCAGGAGGAGGAGGAGAGAAATGTTATGGTGTTTGCAGTGCCTGGACACATGGCCCACTGCAATACAAGCCCGACTGCTTAAGACCTGGAAACTGATAATGTCTCAAAATGACAATGGGTTTTATATAGGAATGAAATAAAGTCCCGGAGATTTGAAAACAAATTCTTAGGTAACAAAGGCTAAGAATGAGAGCCACAGAGCTGAAAAATCTGCGGCACATAGCAAGAATGAATAAAGAGAATAATGAAAGAAGTGTGTGGTAAGGACCCCATGAGAAGGTCTGTGAAGATGATGGGGGCAAAGAAGAACATGTGGTGTAACATTACAGGTGGAAGGTTGAAGGGACGGGGAGAACACGACTTTGCAATAGACGGACGAAGACGGCAAACCAGGCACTGTGGCCTAAGTTAGCTACGTAAACATGCTAGACACACGACTGGACACTGTGGAGTTTATGTACGGATTAGCGCGGAGAATGGATAGACAAGTGTCACCCGATAATTTATCTAAGTGTACTAAAGCAAGAGAGAAAGTATACGATTATTTTACGGATACTCTATTCACTCCACCAAAACTGCAGGATAAAATACCTACTCTGCAAAGGCTATATATGCCTAATCCATACAAGTCTTTGGGAAAAGAGTAATTGATTAAAAGATAACTTCAACACCACTGAAGCATACATAAGAGTTCAGTCTCTAATTCAAGCTACATACCGATTCATTTACTAAAGGATAACACAGTCAAAGCAAAAGGAATTAAGACAGGTGTATCTGTGGGAGATATCATCTTTTGATTTACCTTCAGGGAGAATCAGCCTTTCAGCGGCGCTTTACATCGGCCATCATCCTCCTGCAGAGGAACATACACCGTTTCTCAGTACCTCCATCAGCACCACCAACTCCTGCGTCGCCTTCTGATGAACTTCCTGACGGTGAAATAGTGGCCGAACCCATACACACACACACACACTGACGACACTATTGTCTTAGTTGTTGGAACTGAGGGACTTAGATTGTTGCCGGCACAGATCCACTGCCCACAACCAGCGGATCATAACTACTACACCATCATGAACAGTAACGTCACCTCCACCACGACCGTCATTAATACCCTCGTCAACGCCACCAATCATCATCCTCATTACTACTAACACCACAACCATCGCTACCACCACCACCATAACACCACAACCATCGCTACCACCACCACCATAACACCACAACCATCGCTACCACCACCACCATAACACCACAACCATCGCTACCACCACCACCATAACACCACAACCATGCTACCACCACCACCACCATAAACAACACGACCATTAATATCACTACCACATATATCACCTATCCCATTATCAACACTAATTCCATTACCAACACCACCATTGCCCTACCACCACATACACACACACTATAGAAAAAATCCCTCCATTACGACATCTTCCACAGTCATTTGTCGAGGGAGCGCTTTCATTGTCCTCCTCCCGAGATATAATAGGAAAAATACCATCGAGTCTGGGCAAAAGCAGCGCGACACAAAGCCCTTCTCATCCTGGCCTGCTGGTGGGGGTAAGTGTCTGGTGCCACCTTCCATAACTGGCGTGATGAGGACTTTAACCAGAGGTGATTAATGATTTGATAACCATGATTATCCAGCGATGACATTCCAATTCGTACGAGATAAACGCATTAAGATTAATTCATATTTTTTGTCTCTCCATCGTCATACGCTTCTAAATTTCCTCTATTACGTCTTTCCTTTTTGCTGCTGGCTATTATTAACCACGAGCATCCATGAGCGATTATCTTCATCAATATCTGCGTCATCGCTATCTTTAATCCTTCGTGTGTGTGTGTGTGTGTGTGTGTGTTTTATCCATAACGTGAACTCTGCACGACAAGGAGCCCTTGAGCACGACGACACGACTCATAAGCACGACGGTAAGACCCTCCGATACGATGGCTGGCCTCTTGACGTGATCTTCAAGGGCCACGTTAAAGGTCGTGCCATCAGTCATAACCCAAGGGTCGTATCGTTGTGCTGCTCAAGGGTCGTCGAGTCGTGCTCTAGGGGTCATTACACTCCTTTCCCAGCTGTGATATGCTACGCATATGGTTCAACAAGTGTTTGTGCGTGTGTGCCACCGGATTCAGTCTGTCTGTGGTTCCACCACGAGCGCAAAGTCGTCATCATCATCTAACATTAGGCTTCAAAGGAGGATATCCTGTCCCTCCTACCGAGTGCAGCGCAGCCTTGAAGCTGCAGCAGCCCCTGGATAAGGGGACTTAGGGATATAGTCTCGTGGCTCCTTCTTGAAAGAGGTTTTGGTGGCGGAAATGTTATTTTTTTATGAGGAAAAAAAATTCCAGCTGCCATTTTTGTTTCTTTTTTCTAAAGACAGCTTTGCTCGTGTTCCTCAACTTCCTTAAAAGGATCTAAATCAGAGTAATACGAATAATACCTATGGGAACAGACTGGCTCTCAGGGGAAGTCACAACACCCAACTGCACAGTACGATTAGAAACTGGTTCTACCACCAGGTGTGAATACAAGCGAGGGAGTCGTGTTCACGTGTCTGCGGACGTGGTCAATACCAAAACAGAATTCACATCCGACTGTAACAACACAGCACAGAAGACTGATGATAACAGCTAGTTATATCCTCCTGTGTTGAAGCCTGCAGCAGCTTCCATTACCAGCCTTGTATATCGGAAACTGATATAATCTTAACTGCGAAGTGATAAAAGATAAGAGCAGATGGACAAATCAATCTTATGCCTTATACCAGATAATAACTTTACTCGATAAAGAGAAAAAATACACGACATCCTTGGCAGACATTCCGTAATGTAGTACATTAATTCAGCGTCCAACCTTCCCAACTATCAACCTCATGAGACCCATTGGTCTCGTACGAGAGACGTGGTTTAACCAGAAGAGGTTCGACTCGAGGCCAGGCGCCCTATTCACCATACGGAAAAGTGTTCCAGGCAACTAGCTTGTGGTACCGAGATACCCAGTTAAAATTCGAGACAAGTTAAGCGAGACTCAACTCCCAGAATAAAAGGAGACCCGGTTTATAACGAGATGGTAGTTTTACCAAGACTCAGCCTGGGGCAGGACACGCCCTCGACCCGTGTAAGAGACCCAGCTCGCTCGCGGAGAGAGAAAACAAGACACCGGATCATTTAACGGAGGACAAAAGGAGGAAGGCAGCCTCGTCTCTGTACGTGGTCGCCTCTTTGACCCGCATCAAAGCTCCTTGATTGTTGCAGTGCAGAGTCTCGTCGCCCTCTCTCTCTCTATCTCTCTCTCTCTCTCTCTCTCTCTCTCTCTCTCTCTCTCTCTCTCTCTCTCTCTCTCTCTCTCTCTCTCTCTCTCTCTCTCTCTTGGTACACCTTTCCCTTCCTAACTCTCATTCTACCCTCGTTTCCTTTACCGTATACGGACAATAATTGGTATCTCGTTCAAAGATAAAAGAATTCCCATCAGACAATGTCCGATTGTGGCTTTGAATCTCTTCACATCGGTTCAGATGCCAGAGAATCAACCCTCCCCCCCCCCCCCCAGAACCACCTAGCCCCCTGTGGCAATCTTCAGGCAGTGATAATGCAGACGGGGTGTTGGACTCGCCTGGTCCAACACCCCGTCTGCATTATCACTGCCTGAAGATTGCCACAGGATCATGAGACGTTTGAGGAAAGATGATTAAAGTGTTCACAACTGCTTCCGAAATGTATTTCTACCCGAGACAGTGAATGAGAGACATTTAGAAAGAGGATTAGGAGGTGATGAGGCAGCACTCTTGATTTCCATAAATCACACGTCTAATTTCCATACACTTTGCGCGTATATTTAAGGTCGTAGTTTTGCATATCCGAGACGGATTGGGGGAGAAAAGTCTTGTTCTCTTGATACATCTTAATTAACACCTTCCTTACCAAAAAAAAAAAATCTCCTTTCAGTACGCATTAAGGAATATGTAAAAATGAAAAAAGATAACGGAGCCAAATATACATTAGTACACAATGTATACGTGTATTAATTTCTTTATCTACAGTAGCCCAATGACCCATTTCTAGGAAAGGGTCTTGGGGTAATAAAGGACCACCTTTCCAGAGGCGTCTGCCGCCCAAGGCTACGCTCATTTCAGTAGCAGGGAAACTATGAATTCCTTTGGAGCGAAATGCTCTCTCACGACACTGCACTGCCAATGATTAAGCAGGCAATACGTGAGTGTGTGTTTGTGTGTGTATAATATATATATATATATATATATATATATATATATATATATATATATATATATATATATATATACACTCCTAATTTCTTTCTTCGCCTTAGCATGGTAGCATCGGGAATAATCGAGCAACAATCTCGTATGAACACATCCACAGCCTGCCTGGCACGTACAATGCCGTGAAACCAGAGTCTCCCACCCTACAAGCAAGCCACACAGACTACTCCGTGCTTTACTTTGTCCGCCTCATGTACCCTGGTTCAGCCTACTGACAGCAATAAAATCCTCCCCCCATATGCCACGTCGATCCAATTAGTTCTATCTTATGTACGCCTCCTGCCCCTCATGAAGGTTGAGCCAATTGATACCTCAAAAGGCTCATTTACTCCAACCTTTCAAACCCTCGTTGGTCTCCTCCATGCTAATGGCACCCATGACACGTAGGCTCTCTTAAGTGGTCTTTCTTCACTCATCCTCTCCAAACGTCGAAACCATTCCGCACACCCTGGTCGGCTCTCACAGTCATACCGCGTTTCCAACCACATCTTTGTTCCCATGCTCTCATTCCTTACACAAGCACCATGACTGACAATATATATCTTTAGGCAATTTTTTTGCAACATGTCTCTCCCACATCCTATTCAGTACACAGTACAAATCCTACCGAGAGAAGTTTATAGTCACAAAATACTATCTGGACCCTAAATTGTAAGAAAAATTGCCAAAAGATGTTCCTCTGTGACCGAAATATTGTAGGTTCAAAATTTACGTATAATATAATGAGGTTTTACCTTCGAAATTTAGCCAACATTTTCTTTACATATATATGAAAAAAAAACTTGGGACGACATGAAGCGAACTAATAGTGAAATGCATTAGATACCTTATTATAATAAAAGTCGCTCAACTAATATACCAAAAAACGTTTAGGATTCAGAAATTATAAATCAGCATCAAAACTGTTATGATGAGATTCTAATGGAAATCTATGTCATGAGCTGAATGTCAAAAAAAAAAATTATGTTACTTCAGGCCAAATCCTCTTACTTTCCTTTTAGAATACAAAACATGACGTAATGAATGGCTCTTTTGCCATGAATATTGTTATAATATTCTGGAGAGAATGTTAATTAGCGCTGACTAGGTTAGGAAAGACAAGAAAATGAATAATTTTTTCCATAAAGGAAACATGTAGCGATTAATTACAGGAAAATATCCAAGACCAATGAAAAGACATCAGAAATGAGATAGCCTAGTGTACTTTTCATTAAGTCACACGCTACGAAGAATGTTCTAAAGGACTGCAAGTCTGCCAATATAACATGTATCTAAAACAAAGTCACCGCCCGGATACTATCGCCCAATTGGCTTGACATCTGTAAGAGTTAGTGCTTATAGAAATTTATTAGAGACGAAGTTTGGAAAGTCATTTATATAATGACTAGTTAACAATTTAAGGGACTCGGTAAAATTGTTCATGTCTGACGATGCTGCTTGGTTTCTTTTATGATTTCATCAACATATATGAGGACAGTAAAGCAGATGTCATCTATTCAAATTTTTAAACGGCGTTCGATAAAGCCCCCCCATCAAAGATAGCTAGCAAATGGTTCAAGTCATATGATATATAGGATGACATGATATACACGTTATTGCTGTACTCAAACAGTTAGAAAACTGGACGAGTGACCGTTAACAAAGGGTAATGATTAACGGTTAAGCCTGACAATGGTTGGACGTAACAAGTGGTGTGCCTCAGGGGATCAATCATGGGAGAGGGTCTCTCTCTCTCTCTCTCTCTCTCTCTCTCTCTCTCTCTCTCTCTCTCTCTCTCTCTCTCTCTCTCTCTCTCTCATGACAATGTTGGTGGACTGAGTTGAAAAGAGAGCAACATTCGTATACGACATGAAGCTGGTAATTAAAGCGACAAAGATACTGAACGTCTGCAGCTGCAAAACTGGCATAAACAAACTGACCACAGACGGCAAATGAATTTTTCTATTGATAGGAGCAAAGTCCTCAACTCAAGGGTAACAATAACGAGAAGACATGCGACAATATGAATTCTGTTAAGCTACGAAAGGAAAACGTGGGAAAAGATTCCGTTGTAACATTCTTCGGTAACCTAAAGCCAAGCAAGCAGTGCATGTAAGCAGTAAAAAGAAAAAAAAGAAAATTCTTGGGTCCGTAATCAATGCATTCGAAACAAAGTCTTAAAAAAAAAAATCAACCATCAATCTTTGCATTTCACTAGTGTGTTCCCCCATCTTAATGTTCCACCTTTCTCACCCTACCTGAAAATAAGGAAAGAACAGAAAGGGAAGCTACAGCAGCATGCAACCAAGACGATTCCCGAACTCACAAAAAACAAAGCTTATAGGAGCCGCCTAGACTATCAAAACCCATCTATCATAGAAAAAGACAAGGTTAAGGGCGATCACATACGGGTATTTAGAATCATCAAAGACTTCGAGAATCCCGATCGAAGCAGCAATCTAAGCTTTGACAAGCTTAAGGAAGGGTTATAGATTATTAAAAGAAGTTGAGGGGAGTGAGCGAAACAGCACAAAGGGAAGAAGTAGGTGCGACAAAGATAGATAGATAGATAGATAGATAGATAGAGAGAGAGAGAGAGAGAGAGAGAGAGAGAGAGAGAGAGAGAGAGAGAGAGAGAGACTCTTGCTCACATACTGACCGATAAACATCCCTCGCCAGTGGCACCACTAACCTGGTATTATGTTAATAATTTTCGTGGATATTTTACGACAACTACATATAACGTGATATTACCATCCGGGGTTCGATGACACTGGTCGTGTTTTCACAGCTGTGGCCCTCAGTTTAGGCTTCAAACCCAAACCAGTTTTATCTTTTTTTTTTTTTGTTTACCTTTCCTACTTACCTTTCCTTGAAGAATGTGTGGAAGTCGAGAACATTATCTCGGAAAGCAAAAATGGGTATGTTTGAAGGAATAGTGGTTCCAACAATGTTGTATGGTTGCGAGGCGTGGGCTATGGATAGAGTTGTGCGCAGGAGGATGGATGTGCTGGAAATGAGATGTTTGAGGACAATGTGTGGTGTGAGGTGGTTTGATCGAGTGAGTAACGTAAGGGTAAGAGAGATGTGTGGAAATAAAAAGAGCGTGGTTGAGAGAGCAGAAGAGGGTGTTTTGAAGTGGTTTGGGCACATGGAGAGAATGAGTGAGGAAAGATTGACCAAGAGGATATATGTGTCGGAGGTGGAGGGAACGAGGAGAAGAGGGAGACCAAATTGGAGGTGGAAAGATGGAGTGAAAAAGATTTTGTGTGATCGGGGCCTGAACATGCAGGAGGGTGAAAGGAGGGCAAGGAATAGAGTGAATTGGAGCGATGTGGTATACCGGGGTTGACGTGCTGTCAGTGGATTGAATCAAGGCATGTGAAGCGTCTGGGGTAAACCAAGGAAAGCTGTGTAGGTATGTATATTTGCGTGTGTGGACGTATGTATATACATGTGTAGGGGGGGGGGGGGGGTTGGGCCATTTCTTTAGTCTGTTTCCCTGCGCTACCTCGCAAACGCGGGAGACAGCGACAAAGTATAATAAAAAAAAAAAAAATAACCTTTCCTACTCGTGACGAAACATTCTGAAAATGGTAAAACTTAGCGACATTAGTGATATAGTACAGTGAATATGATGAAACATATTAACGCACGACACAACTTAGTAACGAAAAAAAAAAAAAATAATGACAAGAAATAAATTAAACCTAATAATACCCATAATAAGACCTATTAACACTTAATATACAAGAGACGTGGCAAGCTACGTCTCTTCTTTGTATATCTACTGACTTATATTTCTTTTTTGTTTCTTCCCTGATGATGTGATCATTACACCAAAGTGCATTTGGGAACTTATCGCGTTTCATTTCCCCTATGGATTAGAATATATATATATATATATATATATATATATATATATATATATATATATATATATATATATATATATATATATATATACAGCAATAAACAAAGATTCGTGCATGGGAGAGGCATGTATCAAACAACTTAATGGTCTATAAGAGGGAATCCGCAACAGGACCGCGCCATTAACTTATATTCCTTATAGATGTGAGCAAGAGAATGAGGCAGGAGGCTCCTCTCCTCTCCACCACTCCCTCTCCACTGGGGCACAACACAGGAGGAGGAGGAGAGGGAGGAAACAATCGAGACGTGAGGGCGTAGGGCCTTAAGAGCATGGCGGCGACAGAATATACGCCTTTGTCAGTCTCTGGAGCGTGAGATGGAAAGACGAATCGACTGCCACTGGCGGCTGTATTACGGCGTCTCTTTTCTTTTTTCCGGTGCATCTGGCGAATGCGAGTTCGTCTTGTAAGTACTTATGAAGGTCTCGAAGACAGGATTCTCATGCTACTCTTTCAATGGGTGTGTCGGATGAGCTTGTGTTATCAGCGCTTTTGGAGGATTATAAGCAAAGCCTAACTACTGTAATTGTTTTAAATTTCTTTTTGATTCTCTGAAACGCTGGCTAACGAAAGGGAAGATTGGTTCTTGTTTTCTTCAGTTGTCATTCGTGGAGGCTGATCATTACGAGTTATCCACAAGAATGAGACGAACTAAGAGAGAAAAACTTAGAATTTTTTAAACTGTAATAGTATGAACAATGACAAAATGCCTACATAGCAATCATAAAGGGTACAATGTCTCATACTAATGTGCAAATAATTACATAGCGGATAGTGTGTATGGACATATGTTCTAGCATGTATTTGCAAGGTCCCATGTATAAGTCATACATGTACTCAAATACAGGAATCAATGTAAGAGTTTTACGCACACAAACCCTCACACTCGCCTAACCACGCCATATCTTCCCCTACAACATTCACGAACACATCAGTTCAGACACGCACAGGCGCACATTTCATGAAATAAATCAATAGCCAACTCCCAACGTAACATTGTCCTGTATACACACTTCCTGCAACATGACACACTCGTCCATTAACCTACCACTGGTGGAACTTGAGGACCACCCAACACTCCCTCTTTTCCCTTGGTTCAGCACTGTCTGTGTACCCTCCAACCACAAGATGACCCCAAACACCACACCATGGTCAGTCTCCGACACCATCTGGGTTCACTGCGACCATCAAAAGACTTAAAAACACAAACCCACTCCAGTTCTTTCATGGTACCATTTCCGTACACTACCACTAATGACTGAATACCCATTCCACACCGTTCCACGATAAACTACCAGGCTACCGTTCCAACACCAACTACCACACACCACACACCTACCATGGCTGCCTACATAAACCATAACCCCCACGTACCACAGGCCGCCACACCCTCCCTTAACTCGCCAAGGTGCTATCGACTACCATGACACCATCATGAAACCCCCTGAACTCCTTCCATGCTAACACAAATATAGAAAGATGCACCCTTAAAACCACAAGGGTGACATTATCGACTGCCCCTCCCTCGAGGTCCATTCTATCGTCAATAATAAATAAAGAAATGCTTACCAAGTCCCCTGGCTCAAGCGCTTGTTTCGGTAGCAATCATATCGTCAGCGGTAGTCAGGGAGGGTGGCCCTAATATTCATACTACCAAAGTTACACATCGGTGGATGGACGAAGACTATGTCGACGAAGACGACGAATCTTTAATTGTCGTGGATGACCGAAGCAGCGTCGATGGCGAGAGGAATTGAGAGCTCAGGTCATAAAATTGTGTTGCTGATTACAATTAAGGAAATAGTACCAAAAACACCAGTGCAATCCTATTGTATCGTACAATCCACACTATTACAAGCGCCTCCGATATTACTTTCACATTTCTATTCTATTCTAACATCAGCACAATTCCTAGTACGTACCTAAACGGCAATATTCTGAAAGGCTTGCCAACCGTTACCTAATCAAAGTAAAAACTTTACTTTGAAAATGAACACTTCAAATACAGATTCCCGGAACATGAAACAAAAAAAAAAAAATGACCGAAGTAATAATTTTCTTTCAAATAACAAAGCGTATGTGAATCATGAAACAAACAGAAGGCTGAAGAGATCTGAGCTCAACACCATTTCCAGTCACACTGCAGCATTCAAATGAATAAAGCTTTTTGAAGTTATACATTTGTGTGATCATTTTATGACTAAGAATTCAGAACTTTCCCTATTCCCTGTTTCTGTATACAAGAAAAAAAAAAAAGGTACAAAATAATAAACAGATTCCCAGTGACTAACTACCTATCTTACTGACGAGCCATGACTACCCATGTTACAGACTACCCATGTTACTGACTACCCATCTCACTAACTCACTCATGTTACAGAGTACCCATCTCACTAACTCACTCATGTTACTGACTACCCATGTTACTAACTACCCATGTTACTAACTACCCATGTTACTAACTACCCATGTTACCGACTAACCATGTTAGTAACACGTGCGCTACTGACTAACCATGTTACTGACTGCTCATGTTACTGACACATGCTACTGACTGCCTATGTTACTGATGAACCCATGATACAGAAAGAATGATTTAGTCTGTTCTTGAAAGCGTTGTATTTATGTTCCATACATAATGATTTAATCTGTTCTTGAAAACGTTGTATTTATGTTTCAATTGAACTAATATGTTTTGCTCTATCCCAAGCTTTTTATCACGACTGCGACAGAACAATATGCCGAAAAAAATTAACAGTGCAACAGGATCTCGATAAAACATTTTCAACGGAGTATAAATTTCAGATGAAATTAGAAGGCTTCAGAAAACAATAATGTTCAATATCGCCAAAATTGTAATAAGACTCTTAAAACGTGAAAGAATGAAAGCAAATGTTCTGAAAGTATGCAAAGAGATTATTAGACTCTCCCGTTTTCATAAAAGATATTCTTCCTCTGCCACGCTTACGTAGCTAAAACTTGAACAGCGTAATAATAATGATCATAATGATCATCATAACAGAGGAAGCCATTATTGCCACACTGCGGGGGGAAAAAAAATAACTCCCCCTCGTGAATCAGGCATGTAATAATACATAAAACTAGACACAAAAATAATAAAAAAAAAGTCAGTATTTCTTTTATCTCAGTCTCAGTAATTCTCTTATCCTCTAAGACCATTATAAATCCGATCTTAACAAAGGCTTATACTACTGTGTGCTGGTCACGGACATGGCATTAAAACTGACGGGGTAGCATGGTAGGATGGAGACCACAACGAGGCTTCGTCTGCATGCTCAAGGTTCACGATTAGTAGTGTCTGCGGCGGAGGATGTGTCTGAGGTGGGGAGAGAGAGACCTGACTGGTATGAAAGGGTCTGCCATACACAGACCAAGGCTGTCGAGAAAGGTGTGTGTGTGTGTGTGTGGAGATTCTGGTCTCAAACAGTCCCAACTACGACGCGTATGATTCGAGATGAAAATCGAGACAGTGAGTCAGTTGTGATATTCTAACTTGTCCCTACTACTTACTGCACAAGTTAAAAGAATAATCGAAAATATGTTTTATAGACACAAGAAAACGAATACTCGACGAACAAGAAGCAAACCCTACACACACACACACACACACACACACACACACACACACACACACACAAGCGTTTCTCATAAACTTGCGTTGGTCGAGGTGTATCCCACTCACAACACCGCCCATAACCAAGTTTATCCTCTCACAAAGCCATCATGGAACCTGCAACATGCGTCACAAGATGGAACATTACAAGCTTTATGTATATATTCTGCAGGTGAGTCAAGAGTCGGACATAACTCGTAAAAAAAAAAAATAATTATATCTTGGCAGCTCTCTCTCTCTCTCTCTCTCTCTCTCTCTCTCTCTCTCTCTCTCTCTCTCTCTCTCTCTCCTACCTGGGACCTGGTCCGTCTCCAGGCCCATTTCACCTTGCCCCTTTTGTGTCCTAGGCAGGAGGAGGAGGACAACCTAGGCGTGCCCTTTGGATACCAGCTGGCCGAGACCGTGGGACAAAACAACGCTGCTCCCTATAACCCTGAGATACGCCGTGATCGCTCGCCCCGGCAGAGAGAGAGAGAGAGAGAGAGAGAGAGAGAGAGAGAGAGAGAGAGAGAGAGAGAGAGAGAGAGAGAAAGGTCTGAATTACGTACAGGGACAAAGTGGCTATAGAAGCCTTCAGTTCGGAGTCCATACACCACAATGACATAAGAAAAATATCCTCAGTATTATTTCTCGTAAAAACTAGAAATAAAATACTGTATGAGAGAAGTGTTTTCAAGAATGTTAAAAAAAAGGAAAAAAAAAGAGAAAAACAGCGCAAGTCTTTGAATACTAAATGACAACATATACGACGTATTACTGAACTAATGTACATTAAAGTGATTGAAATGCAAATAGAATCAACACATATTTGTAGCGTGGCAAAACGATATGTAGTTCATAACCAGCAGTAACCATAACAGACGAGAATCCAAGATGATCCAGTGATCTGCAATGTAGCGCAAACCTCCTCCCACACACACGACCCTTCACCCTCCCAACCCCTCAGTATAAACACAGTGTTAAAACTCCGGTAAAACGATCTAATGCGATCAAGACCAGTTTTATGAGGTAGTAAACTTCAACCTTGAGACGAAATATGGGGAGATTCATCCAAATTCTTGTATATATATATATATATATATATATATATATATATATATATATATATATATATATATATATACCAAAACAACAGTATATACAGAATACACACATACTTGTGAGGTGGTTTGAGGCGACTCTGGGATGCTCTGCCTGACATGACCTGTCCACCTGGGGTCACGTGAAACGTCCAAACGACAGATCAGGTCAGTCATTAACTCGTCACTTCAGCAGTGTCCACAACACACAATGGTAAATGTATCTCGGGTTTGGAAAGGACCCCACATCATCTCACTCCATAACATACTTCGTTTTCATCATGGAGGGAGAGTTTCCTTAATCTGTATTATCAACAAAGGTTGATACTGAAATATGACGCTATTATGTCGGCTAATACCTACGTGTTAGCAACAGTTTTATAGTCTGACCAACATAAAAATCTATCATCTTTCACAAGGAATTGTATACACGCTACCTGTCATATCCTCTGAGCTGTGATAAGTCTCTCTCTCTCTCTCTCTCTCTCTCTCTCTCTCTCTCTCTCTCTCTCTCTCTCTCTCTCTCTAATCCCTTTCTAATGATGTAAAAAAAAGGGTGGGAGAGAAAGAGAGGGAGAGAGAGAGCACAATTTCAGAGGTCCATTTGTCGAAAATCTTATCGCATGACCGCAGCTAAAGAAAACAAGACTACGACGGAAGAAATTGGAGGGTAAAAAAAGACAACGGAATTTTACTGTTAAGTGTTACGTATATATTTTCTTTGAACATCAAACGTACCAGTATAAACATCTATATCAAAAAAGGCGCTGGGAAACTTTAAAAGCGCTAATAAATAAGGGATTCTAAACTCTAAGAATGTTCATACCCCAATGATATCTGCCTGAACGAAGACATACATCGACACACTGGACTTTCCATGATCTGGAACGTGTCTGTCGGCGAGAGTGGACACAATGGTCTTGACTCTATGAATTTGCATTGATGAATGGAATGGTTTAATCTTAAGACAGAGAAAAAGGACTTGGATCCTCTTTCCTCCACAGTCTGAGCCTCATACACCCTCTAGTGAGCTGCAAACCATGTAGCCATTAGATACAGAGAGAGAGAGAGAGAGAGAGAGAGAGAGAGAGAGAGAGAGAGAGAGAGAGAGAGAGAGAGAGAGAGAGACCACGAGATTTCATACGGATTTAATTGGTCGTAGCCTAATAAAACCATACCTAACCTAAGACTGTGTAAGATCTGCCTATTTTTGTGGCAGCAACTATTGTTTCTGTGCAAGAAATGAGTGAAATAGTCGACTTCCCGTTCTCCCTACCTCGACCCCACTCAAAGATGAGACGAAATAAATGACTGTCAAAATCGTTGCGACGGGATCAATTAAATTTCCATGACAGATCATAGGTTTCCATACAGGTCCACCAGTCATATGTACTAGTATGTGTGTATTACATGTGTACATAACTAGTGCAGCGTAGTTAACACAACTGAACACTGATGCCAAGTTGCTTGCAAGCCTCCGTAGTAAACACAACCCAACACTGTTGCCAAGTTGCTTGCGAGCCCCCGTAGTACACACAACCCAACACTGTTGCCAAGTTGTTTGCTAGTCCCCGTAGTAAACACAACCCAACACTGTTGCCAAGTTGCTTGCGAGCCCCCGTAGTAAACACAACCCAACACTGTTGCCAAGTTGCTTGCGAATCCCCGTAGTAAACACAACCCAACACTGTTGCCAAGTTGCTTGCGAGCCCCCGTAGTAAACACAACCCAACACTGTTGCCAAGTTGCTTGCAAGCCTCCGTAGTAAACACAACCCAACACTGTTGCCAAGTTGCTTGCGAGCCCCCGTAGTACACACAACCCAACACTGTTGCCAAGTTGTTTGCTAGTCCCCGTAGTAAACACAACCCAACACTGTTGCCAAGTTGCTTGCGAGCCCCCGTAGTAAACACAACCCAACACTGTTGCCAAGTTGCTTGCGAATCCCCGTAGTAAACACAACCCAACACTGTTGCCAAGTTGCTTGCGAGCCCCCGTAGTAAACACAACCCAACACTGATGCCAAGTTGCTCGCGAGTCCCAGTGGTAAGCCACCGCCTTAAATGATCTTAGACAAGGCAACTCCCTGATATCTGAGTAATATACGAAAAAAGAAATCCACTGGAAATTTCCTAAACAACTGAAACGATGGTTCACCTGCATTATGGTTTACGAAAAAATTAAGTTATATCCATGCGGGAGGAATTCAACTATACAACAACGTCTGAGGGAATAAAAATACTCCTTTTTAAAGAAATCTTTGCTGTTGGGCACCTGATGAATTATTCGGAGCTTCGCCACAAGCGTGTCTTACTAATCTCCCTATGAGACACTGTTCATGAGATAAGCTTCCAACAGCAATGTATCGTACACAGGAGTACTCCACACCCCAAGTCAAGCTTACCTCTACATTTCCACGCTGGTATCCTCAGTTTAGACAGGAAAATGACAGGTCATCCTACCTTACTTCGATCTTCAGAGGCTCGTCTCTAACCCCCCCAATAACTCAAGTTTGGGGTCAAACTGCATTACTTTTCCAGCGATCAGTGAGATGCCTCTTACAACACCCACAGTTCGCTGGCCGAAGTCACTATACTTGACGATTATGAACTATTATAAAATCATCTAATTCATCCCTGAATATTTCTGAAGACATCCTTGATATTTCAGATACAAAAAGGTAGTTCAGTAAAAAAAATGAAATTGACCCCTAAATGTTAAAGATATTCTCCATATTTTCCTGATGGATCCTTGCTCTCACTAGTTTTATCATACTTGCGTATCTACCATTCATCAAAATTATAATCTTTTTCCCAATTTTACTCATGGTAATGAAGGCGTGTGAAGTTTTCCTTGTGAATTTAGCAGGAAATTTCACCTCTTGTTCGAACTCCAGGTCTTATAGTCCTCACACAAGTTTTCATCTGTGGTAGTTGACAAGGTCGGGTTGGGAATGTGTTCTGTACATATTTTCTATCTAATTAGAATTTTCGCCAGAAACAAAGCCTTTTGTAATTAGGATTTGGCCAGTAATATTTCTTATGAAGGTCACGTAGAAATGAGAAAAATCTTTTAAAACATCGTAAGGCTGTGAGAAATCAATGTCATCTCTGGTTATATAGTGAAGCACGTCATAAGGTTTATAGTGTCTATATATTTTACGCAAAGAAAAATAAATACCTTAACGGTAAAAAGAGATAACTTACAGAATGCCTAACATGTCCACAATAAGCTGCGCAGCGAATCAAATCGTACAACAATCACAAAAAAAACCAACTCATTTCTCCAGCCACAACCATGACCTAACCTCACAGCAACACGACCGTTAAGAACATGAACAACTTATTTCAGGGTCAAGTAACTTAAGGTGAGGCCTTTCATAGTTTTTTTTATGACGAATACTTAGCCTAAAGAAAATGCTACAGTACAAAGATAAAAATCGTATTTAATCTCTAAACAGTTGTCTGTATACTCTTGTACGATCGACTTCTTTGAGTTGTATAGAGACACTTATCCTTACAGAATAAGAAATTAACATGTTAAATCTAGCTTCGTAAAGTACTTGGGTAAACCACTGTGATATCAGTATCATAGACAAGAATAAATAGTATTGCCACCAGGTTTGCTTTATAATTTTTTCTACTGTATATATTACGAAGTGATAATTATTATGGTCTTGTTATAAGAACTATAAAATGTTTATATATTCTATGAGTAATAACAACGGTTATATATATATATATATATATATATATATATATATATATATATATATATATATGGGTGTGTGTGTATATATATACAGATTAACTTTGCTTATCGCGTGGAACTCTACACAATCTGTGTCGTAACCCCATCCCTCATACCTTAACCCAGAACGTAACCTTAGCATTGTGGCAGGATATATCAATTCGTATATATATAAGGGTGGCGAGGTTACCCAGGCATCGTAGGAATACGGGTGGAGTGTTTGAAGGGTTAAAGCACCATGCAACGGAAACCTCTCGAATTCTACATATCAACAATACGATAACATTTCCCTGATGTAAATACCATGACTGGCACGGCAAGCTTATCTTATCATCCACAGATAAGCTTGAGCAACAGCTTTCAGAAAGTTTTTTGTTGTATATATATTTTACCTTTCCCCAAGTATTCTTTTCTTGTATACATTTACACTCCATTAAATAAATAGAAAAAGGTGGGTAGAAATTCAAAATCGGACAGCGTGTACATTTGAATAAATTTGGACTCCAATCGTCTGCAGGCCATCCCCACCCAGAACAAAATATAGAGACTGGAAAAAAAAAAAAATAATAACGCGGGATCTGTGTATTTTACGTAACTGTGGTGACTGAAGGTACGTGAGGAAAGATAATAAGTTCTAACCTGGCACCGATTTCCGCTAGACTTTCGTCCGTAAATCTCGCCGATAACGATAAAGTAATTTACCTCTTCTCCCACTTTAAAGAGAGACCCGAGTCTCGGCCATAAGGTTAAACCATGTAGTCTTCTGCATACAGTCGTCAAACAACCGGACTGCGCCGCATATCATCACTACACTGAAAAAAAGATAAAGTTTTATGAACTTTGCAACAGAAAAGTTACCGATTTTCCTTTTTTCTTTGTTTTTTTTACTGGTGTAACAGACAGACAGCGAGAAAGACGCGGCAGTCAATGTTCAAACGGTTCGTTGAGGGAAATGATAAATTCCCCGATTCTCTGGGGCGAGCTGTCATCTCTCTCTCTCTCTCTCTCTCTCTCTCTCTCTCTCTCTCTCTCTCTCTCTCTCTCTCTCTCTCTCTCTCTCTCTCTCTCTCAGAAATAAAGTTAATATAACCTCTTTAACAATATCTTTTATTATTCGTCAGGTTAGGTTAGGCGTTCCAACTTTTTTGCCATCTAAGCCAACGTGAAACGCATGATACACCTGTGTTATTACAGCAGGGGTGTGTGTGTGTGTGTGTGTGTGTGTGTGTGTGTGTGTGTGCATCTGTATCGCTCGCTCTTACGGAACAAAATTTCCCTCCGCTTTAAAGCCCCGCCCTCCTCCGTCCGTCGGCCGGTTGGCGTAGCGTCATATCATAGGAACTGCTGCTCGCTGATGCTCACTTCTCCTTTACGATACACGCAATAAAAGAATCTGAAATGCGATCATCCAAACTTTTCATTACAGGTCAACGTTGCACTGAACTCTCTGAGAGAGAGAGAGAGAGAGAGAGAGAGAGAGAGAGAGAGAGAGAGAGAGAGAGAGAGGACTTGCAGTCGGTTCACAGTCAATCAAGCTGTTCATCCTCCCCTTGGCGCTGGTTGATAGAATTATCTACAGTCCATGCCTCGCATACATACAACACTGCTGAGACTACTACACCTTCAAACATACCCATTTTTGAAATGCCATCGAAGATAACGTTCTCTCTTTTCACACATTTTTCAGTGCTCTTTGAGCCTTCACTCCCTCACCCACCCCATGACTCGCTTACACTTTTATGGCTCCATTCGCTGCCTTGTCCATGCCCAGGTATCTAAACCACCTCACTTCCTCCGATTCTTTTCCCACTCAAACTCACATTCCTACTAACCTATCTCTCAATGCTAAAACCAAATACCATTGATTTTACTATCAGTTACTCTCAACTCCTTCCTTTCAAACACATCCTTCCAAAACTCATTCACTAACTTTCGTAGTTTCTCATTCGAATCTGCCACCAGTGCTGTACCATCTCAAAATCGACCCTTAACTGACCTCCTGATAGCAACCCAAACATTCACATTCAGCAAATAATCAATGAGTCACTTTTATCCTAATTTTTCCCCTCGAGATTTTGCCTATTACGGCAAACTCGTCTGACATGATTTCGACTCGATAATCATGAAGCTGAGGTACTGCTTCTGCGGTATATGACCGAACACTGCGTCCCATGAATCAGGGAAAAGCTTGGGAAAGACCATAATTAAGGCCGGAATTAATGTTTAAACGTTCTGTCAGGAGTTTTTGATAAGACTTCGGACGAGGCTTTCATCACATCTAATCCAGATATAAATGATATTACGAATTCGATTTGCATTTCTTTTCATATATTTTAAGTTTCGTGAAATCGTATTCCAATGACCAGACTAATATTCACACATTTTACCGTATTTGCCCTAATTAATGCTCCTGATTTTATGAATGTTAGAACAGTCTCTCTTTGATGTTAATCAAGTCTGCACACTACATTCTACCGAACACTAATTCTGTCAGAGTTAGTGCTAATTTTTGACTGACAGAATTAGTGTTCGGTAGAATGTAGTGTGCAAATTACAAAAATGGGTATGTTTGAAGGAATAGTGGTTCCAACAGTGTTGTATGGTTGCGAGGCATGGGCTATAGATAGGGTTGTGCGGAGGAGGGTGGATGTGTTGGAAATGAAATGTTTGAGGACAATATGTGAGGTGAGGTGGTTTGATCGAGTAAGTAATGAAAGGGTAAGAGAGGTGTGTGGTAATAAAAAGAGTGTGACTGAGAGAGCAGAAGAGGGTGTATTGAAATGGTTTGGTCATATGGAGAGAATGAGCGAGGAAAGACTGACAAAGAAGATATATGAGTCAGAGGTGGAAAGGTGGAGGGAACGAGAAGTGAGAGACCAAACTGGTGGTGGAAGGATGGAGTGAAAAAGATTTTGAGCGATCTGAGCCTGAACTTACAGGAGGGTGAAAGGCGTGCAAGGAATAGAGTGAATTGGAACGATGTGGTATACCGGGGTCGACGCGCTGTCAATTGATTGAACCAAGGCATGTGAAGCGTCTGGGATAAACCATGGAATGTTTTGTGGGGCCTGGATGTGGAAAGGGAGCTGTGGTTTCGGTGCATTACACATGACAGCTAGAGACAGTGTGAACGAATGTGGCCTTTGTTGTCTTTTCCTAGTGTTACCTCGCGCGCGCGCGCGGGGGAAATGGGTGTGCCATTTCATGTGTGGCGGGGTGTAGGCGGAAATGGATGAAGGCTGCAAGTTTGAATATGTATATGTATACGATGAAATGTATAGGTATGCAAATGTGCGTGTGTAGGCGTTTATGTATATACATGTGTATGTGGGTGGGTTGGGCCATTCTTTTGTCTGTTTCCTTGTGCTACCTCGCTAACGCGGGAGACAGCGACGAAGTATAATAGTAGTATATATGTGTGTGTGTGTGTGTGTGAGTGTGTGTGTGTCTGTGTCTGTGTGTGTCTGTGTCAAAAATTACAAACTGTGGGATAAAAACCAACCTAAAGATACTATACATAAACTTCTCAATTTCTCTGGACTTATCCAGAGTATGAACACAGTAAGGCCAAGGGAGCTGGGGGGGGCATCCTCTCGAGCCATGACCCAGCACAGTCCCCTGGAGACCGGACGCTGGACTGTCTTAGTCCTGTGAAGAAAGTCACTCCTGTGTTTCGCTGGCTGGTGACCTTCAACGAAGGAAGAACAACAACGTGTGTCATGGGAATTTCATCTTGAAAGAAGGAATGGCCCTCTGAAGAAAACGTGGCCTCCGTCGGCTTAATTATTCGGGTTATAAAGGAAAATGTGAGGAAGGAGAGAGAGAGAGAGAGAGAGAGGTAGAGAGAGAGAGAGAGAGAGAGAGAGAGAGAGAGAGAGAGAGAGAGAGAGAGAGACTAGAGACTTTAGCGCTTTTAAGCTAACCAACTGTAGGAGTTCCAGAGAAACAGTCCTTCAAACGCGTGGAGTTTATACCGCAGTTTATCCCTCCGTCAAACTTCAAGAACAATACGAAAGTATTGCCAGCCCACGAGACGGTGCTAGCAACACAACGCTACCGTCTCGGTCAACGACCTTATGTGTGTGTGTGTGTGTGTGTGTGTACTCACGATATATACGACCTTTCTAATTACTTGGAAGGATAATCTTCCCTGAACAACAGAGATAATCTAAGAATCCCCGAGTAGCGATCAAGAAACGGGGTCTCTCGCTAGACGGTAATTACAGGGTTAGCTTCGGCGTGGAGACTGTAGAAATGAAGATACTCGAATTAGCTGTCAGTACCGTACCGTCAAGACGCAGCCTAATTCTGGTAAGATATTGGACCAAAAGCAAGCAAAGAGAGAATTCCTGGAAAAGATACATTGCAAGTCAAAGTCCTGGGAGATACAAGAGCGAGAGAGAACGTAAAAACACCGATGGAATTACTGGAAAAGATACAGTCGAGTCCTTTAAGATACAAGACCGACAGAATGTATAAGAGCACTGATGGAATTCCAGGAAAAGATGTAGTGCAACTCTCAAAAGTTCTGCAAGATACAGGACCGACAGAGAACTTGAGAACGCTGATGGAACTCCTGGAAAAGATACAGTCGGGTCCTGTACGACACTAAACCGACGGACAACACCGCAGCACCGACCCCCCCTCAAAAAGGAAATAATCCTGGAAAAGATACAGTATAACTCTCGAGTTCTCTAAGATACAAGACAGACAGAGAACAAAGGAACACTGATACCATTCCAGGAAAAGATACAGTACAACTCTCGAGTCTTGTACGACACTAGACCGACACAGGTCATAGCAACGCGGACAAAATTCCTGGAAAAGTTAATTAAAACTTTCCTCAAAAACGAGGGGAAAAAAAACGAAGCTCCTCGCGACCGCCAGGCTTGGAGAAGATCCGCATTATTTCCCTTGTGATGTGTACAAGTCAGGAGTCAGGGAGAACCACAAGACCCAGACTCAAGATGAAGTGCCACCAAAATGTGACACGCATGCTATATACCCGCCAGGCTATACGACCTGGTGTAGAACGATGAAGTTCTACACCCACGGCACCAAACTGTACATAACACATAACACAGGATACCTGATCAATTACGTGCTTAGAGTACATTAATGTGATGGAGTACCATATTGAACAATACCTTTGATATACAAAACTAAAATGCTATGTAATTTAGAATCACCTGCCGTATCGACATCTCAGGTCATTGCAGATCTGTTACATTACGTGGCCTATGTTAATATATCAGAACAGATATGTGCCCCACAGCCTCAAAAGTTTCGCCCACGAATGTTCCAAAGTTACAGGTGTACAAAGAACCAACAAACAAGAAATATAGATAATCAGATAAACACAAAAAGATTCATGTTTCATTCACGGACACATCATAACCACGAACCATAAAACATTATTGACCAAGTACTATAAATAAAAAATGTTTATCAAAGAATTCTACCACACGAATAATTCAGTACCGGAACAAATCATAATATTCAATAATATTGGTTAGTGGAATGTAGTCGATCATTACACACGTATGATATTACCCATCAAGACGGAACGCTACCCTATAATAAACTCAGGAAGCAGTACCTCCCCTTGTAGAGGTACCCCCGCGTGATATACCACGACACGCCGACAATAAGGGATACACACACATGGAACAGTTCCACTAATTCACTTCACCCGTAACCTTTCTTGATGTATGTCAGCAACTAAGCCCCTTTGTGCCTCGGCACGCGACTGGCTGCCGCTTCCTACAACTGCTGTGTGGAGTCTGGCCACACGAAGATTGAACGTTATGACACTACCTTCCTTCCTTCCTCGAACGGTGAAGCTATCGAATTCTCTTCCTTCATTCATTCATTCGACATTCCCACTACCTATGGCCTTCCCATCTTGAAGAGTCAAGACCACAAACGTCTGCTAAGAGCATAGCTTCATCTCTCTTCCTTTTCTCATAATATTGAACTTCTCTTCCATCCCAGATGGACATGACTAAGAGGACATGTCTCGGCCAGGACCATGTTCGCGACTATGGAAAGGAGGTGTGCAAATATATACTCTAGAAGCGTTATGCAGCATGATAATGCCACTGAAGTGACTGGATCCATAGCAATGCCAAGTCACATGACCCACGACATAGTGCCATGAAGTAATATGACCCATGAAAGTGATACGATCCATGAAATAACGTCCTCAGTGTAACAAGACCCATGACACAGTGTTACCAAGCGATATGACCCATGGCACTAAGTACTCTATCCCACCTTTAGTTTACCCACACGACCCATGACACTAAGTACTCTACCCACCTTTAGTTTACCCACGCGACCCATGACACTAAGCATTCTAACCACCCTCAGTTACCTATATCTAAAGCAACCCAGTTCTTAATGAGCATTATACCGTCTCGTGTCACTCCTACGCTAACACCACAACGGAATAAAACTCTGCGTCGCTTCAAGCATCCATGCGCGCCATAAGCGCTGACCTACGCAACTGGTAACCGTTTTTTTTTTGGTCACTCAAACCTACGAGTCTGGCTCTGACTGCTGGTGTAAGAGAAACGACTAGTTTTTCTAACGTGACTGAGAAAGCTCTCTCTCTCTCTCTCTCTCTCTCTCTCTCTCTCTCTCTCTCTCTCTCTCTCTCTCTCTCTCTCTCTCACCCAGGTCTGACGGATGACAGGCACACACCACGAAGCCAGCCCGTACGAAGGAGCAATGAAAAACAGGATTTTCCTGTACCTCATCTCGCCGACTGTAGTGGGGTTCAAACCAACGCCCTTAAACTCATACAATGCAGCATTACCACTGTTACACGTCCTAAGAAGTCCCCCCGTTGCTGAGAGAGAGAGAGAGAGAGAGAGAGAGAGAGAGAGAGAGAGAGAGAGAGAGAGAGGAGGGGGTAATAGACTCGAACAAATTAATTCCCTCTTTTTTTCTTTTTTTTCCCTACCTTTGTCTCTGCAGCGTCATGTACATCAGCGAAATAAAAAGAAAACTTTTAAAACATTCAGTCTCACGACGCCATCAGACGAGCCATATATATATATATATATATATATATATATATATATATATATATATATATATAAATTTACCTCCGTGGCTGTCTAGGACTAATTGCAAAGCTTAATCTATATAGTGAAACAGAAATAAACGAGATTCGTTATCAATACACTGAAAATGGTTAACATAGGAAGACAAAAAATCTTAGCGTGTTCTAAATGTTAACCTCTACAAGGGTAACTGGCACATAAAGAAGCCTAATTGTGATTGGTTCGTCCGGATATGAAGGTATTCTGGCTAATTCGTGGGCGGGGAGTTGGCCGCAGACCAGACGATGATGGTTCTGAAAGGAATCGACCTAATCGATGACGTGGTGGTGGTGGTGGGTCAAGACGCGTCATCACTCGTCAGTGATGTATGCCAAGGAAGTAGGTAAGAGACAATTTTATCACAGATAAGAGAGTTAGGGGGGAAAAAAGTATCATATCAATCAGCTGTAATCTATGACAGGGAGGTGGATGAAGACGCCTTATCAGCCGGCTCTAATCTACGCCAGGGAGGTCGGGCGTAATCTTTGACAGGGTGGGCGGGGTGGATGAAGGCGCCGTATCCGTCAGCTGTAATCTACGGCAGAAAAGTGGATGAAGACGCCTTATCAGTCGGCTCTAATCTACGGCAGGGAGGTGGATGAAGACAACTTATCCGTCAGCTGTGATCTTGCCCCGAGATATGTCTCTCCATTTTTCGTGGCTGGGTTCGGGTCCGCGATTGCGTACGTCGATCACGTCCTTCGGAGGGGACGGCCAGGTCGCCCAAGTGGTTTCCAGGCCAGAGACCAGCGGGGACCAGCCTGGATATGGGAACGTTAGGGAGGTAGGAACACTCCTTCCTCCTCTAGGCGAGCAAGCATTTTCCTCAAGCTCTCCTTTCTCTTCTTTTTCTTTTATCCTTCTCAGAAACAACTCGTGCTGTTACAAACCCGGCAGAATACAGAAATGAGTCCTACTCTTCCTCCTTAAACTATGACAACTTCAGGAGTTCCTGTACCATTAAGCAGTCACTCTGAAAGGTCGCGACGGAGCGCGGGGTTCTCGCCAATCATATGAAACATCAAATCCTTGACGCAATAGTGAACCATTGAAAGCTATCACAGACACCACACGTTCAGACATCAGCCACGCTAAAGTATAACAGTTATCAATGTCGCTCCATTGCCCTACACATCAATCAAAACCCATAAACAAAAAACTCCACACGTCACTAGCATTCAGAAGTTCATTGCCCAGGAATCTATTAAAGTGAACAAGAATTGGAACAAGAATTAAGGAAATTTCGACTTGAGGATTTACTATATACGATGGGTTGATGGTAAGGTTACCAGACATATTTTTTTTTTTTTTTTTTTTTTTTTTATACTTTGTCGCTGTCTCCCGCGTTTGAACACATAAAATATTGTATTTAGTTGTACCAGTTGTCTGGGAGCATATGTAAATTTAGGCTACGGTGCGAGGGACTGGAGAGAAATGGAGAGAGAAAAAAATGAAGACGTCCATTCTTCTTAATTAACTATCAAGGCAAGTGTTCTTATTCGGCCTAAAGAAAATGGGGAAGTGGAGCCTTATTTCCGTCATGCAGGGGATCCTAGGAAAGAAGTTAATTAGTCTAGCCTGAGGATACAGGATGCAGAATGTTACAGGAAGACTTAACCCAAGAGGTCTGTGACCCCAGTAGTTCTAGGAGATTATGGTGAAAAAAAAGTACCCGACTGTGTTACTGAACTTGTGGATAATCTTACCCGCT
The DNA here is from genome assembly GCF_036320965.1 of Panulirus ornatus. Taxonomy (NCBI): domain Eukaryota; kingdom Metazoa; phylum Arthropoda; class Malacostraca; order Decapoda; family Palinuridae; genus Panulirus; species Panulirus ornatus. The sequence continues at coordinate 16,682,719 of NC_092232.1, forward strand.
CTCTCTCTCTCTCTCTCTCTCTCTCTCTCTCTCTCTCTCTCTCTCTCTCTCTCTCTCTCTCTTCATCCTCTCTTCCAGGCAGCTGGGGGGGCATCTACCGAGGAGGGAGGTGCTATCGCCGGGGTACAGGGAGGATTTGTGACGACGGCGCAGTGTGCCAGCACTTCAGTGGCTCTCCACTTCTCCTTGCCCCCCCCGAGTCGCAGTCTTTCCTTCTGCCTCACACACACACACACACACACACACATGGGTCGCCGGCATTCAGTCCACAAACACACACACAGACTCCATCTCACACAGAAACACAAGACAACACGTAGCTCTCACGACCCTTTCCATTCACCCATATTTTCTGCGGTGAGCACGACGCGACAGTCCTGCCTAATAGCATAATCTCTTTGTAGGTACCAGTAGGGAGGGAGGTACAGTCAAGTTTCACTGCGCTCGTATGACGTCAAACTTCGAATGGCATTCAGGAAGAGAGAAAACAGTAAATCCTCTTTCTTTTCCCTCTCCCGTCCAGTCTTTCCTGTGACTCACAAATTCAATGAGTCTGAGCGTCTCATGGTCACCACCTGTGCGAAGGAGTCGATATTGGAACTGGATCTATAATCCCGTACGAGTAGAGTGGGGAGCATTACCAGCGAGTGCGGAAGGGGTGAGGAGTGAGAGAAGGGTAGAACTGAGTGACTGCCCACTCAAAGAGGATGAGGAGGAGTAAAACAGAGTGAAGAGGAAGGAAAGAGGAAGAACACTGGGAAAAGGAGGAGAGGGTGAACTGGAAAAGGTATGAAACAAGAGTGAACGGCTTCATGGTTCAGGGAGAACCTATGAAATAAGAGGAAGGCTGTGTGCAGTGTACATACGGGGTAAGGACTCGGCACACGACACCTGAGTTTTGCCAAGGTCTTCAGGCGAGTCCTGAAGGTGTTTTCGACTTCGGGCAAACATGACGAAAACCGGGAATGAAGCCAACCCATCCAGAAGAGGCTCCCGTCACCACTCTACTCTGCAACCCAATAATCCTGGTCCCGGTGGACTCAAAGGAATATATTTATACATTTCATGTTAGCATAGATATCTACATTGAATATATCAAGCGTGCCCAATATATCTGCCAAGCCATATCCTGGAGACACTGAGGAATCACATGAATCTCGTTAGCATCCCCTCTCGCGCCTGCTGCAGGATCAAAAGACATCTAATACGTCACCCCCTAATCTCAGGCTTAATTGTGAATGATAATGTAATGATGCACCGGAAGGCAACGAAGAGGAGCCTCGATTAATCGAAGGTGGGTGTGGGAGGAGGAGGAGGAGGAGGAGGACACAGAGGACAATAATCTTGGGTGAGGAGGAAGAACGAGAGACATAATTAGATAATGAAGCAATCTCTCCTGCTGGCCGGGCATCCTGCAGGGTTGCCAACCCACATAAAACTAGGACTAATTAAACCCCCAGCTCGATCTGGCCCGCCAGCCAGCCCATTTCTCCCTTCTCCTACTCCTCCTCTCCCAACATGTCACCCCAGGCCAGCTAGCTCGCCCCAGCACGTCATCCAAAACTAAGCCAACCCTTTTTTCCGCACGAAAGCATCCCAGACCGATCAACCCAATCCCCACAGGACGTCACCCCTGGTCGACCAGTCCCCCAGCACGTCACCACAAACCGACCAACCCACCAAGACTGACAACCCAGACCGACCAACCTCCTCCCGAGGACGTCACTCCCAAACCAACCCACCAACCCCCTCCCCAGATCGTCAATGTAGATCAACCAACCCTTCCAAGGACGTCACACCAACCCCCTGCCACGTCGCTACACTCTAGCCAGCCCTGCCAGACGCACCAGTGGCCATCCATCACAGAAGCCAGGTCTTAGCACATCTCCACATGTAGCTGGGTCTTCCTGCTATTCTCTCTCGTCTTATGAACGGTCGGGTATGAACAAAGTCTGGTTTTCCGTGTGTGGATATGCCAAAAAAGCACTTCAGAATATGTGTGTGTGTGTGTGTGTGTGTGTGTGTGTGTGTGTGTGTGTGTGTGTACAACTATTGGTTCTACGATCACTGGCAAGTTTGTATGTATACACTTACCAGATCCCACACCTTTAACATTAAAAGACGAGCAAAATTCTCCTGCTTGGGCTTCTAGAGCTTACGCAATATGCGGTAAGAAAGAAAAAAACAATACCCATAGATTCAAAGGGATCATCAGTGTTGGAGTTACCATAAAATCTAGACATAACATTACGGAACAAGAGCATCTGATATGGCAACAAATGGTTTCCTGGAACCCACACTGAGGAAGCTAACAGGATCAAACACCACATTCGACGCCGACGCCTTCATCCTCTTTTGCTCGACCAACAACCACACACATGAAAGACAAACAGAAAAAACACATCCATTACAGGATCGACCACAAACAACCATCTATCATCAATCAGACACTACTTGACCTTCCTCCCCGCCCACCGCCCAGGTCACCGACCTCTCCTGGGGTGCGTCGCGGCTCAAGAGCTCCAGGCTAGGTGACGCAAGCCCTACTCCCGAGCCTGGCCACGGCGTACGCTACAGTTCCAGACAGTAAGTGCTCTTTGTTCCTCATGAAAGGCCTCAGTGTCCACATATACATACATATAAATAGAGAGAGAGAGAGAGAGAGAGAGAGAGAGAGAGAGAGAGAGAGAGAGAGAGAGAGAGAGAGAAATAAAGCGAATTGAAGCGATGTGCTATAGAGGGGGAGACGAGCTGTCAACGGACTGACCCAAGGCATATGAAGCAGTCGGGGTAAACAACAGAAAGGTCTATAAGGACTGGTTATGGGGCTACGGTTTCGGTGCACTACACATGACAGATATGGAATGGATGTGAGCGAACGAGGCCTGCTCCTAGCCCGAGAACGCGAGAAACGGCGAACAACTCGGATAAAATATATCTCCAAGTCTTTGGAAAAGTGATTAAAAAAAGAAATAAAAAAAACAACCCACCCATCTATCCAGCACTTCTTAAAATTCATGCACTCTACTACCACACCTTAAGGGACCTTGAGCAACGTCATCTTTAAGGGTGTTAGGCAACTACAGCCTCCCTCCCGCACATTACTAGTATCAACAAGCATGAACAATACATTGGACAACGTCACCATATATGTCCTTACACGAAGACACCTGACACAACCATCCATGTTAGTAACGTAATGGCTTATCAACTTTATAGCCAGTCGACAAGGCAAGCCCATCAATATATATGCTATACTTCTAAAACTCTCAAGATCTACAGTGGAGTCCCTAAGGCAACTGTTCTTTCTCCATTCATTTCAGTTTCTTACTGCACGACCTTCTTAACCCCTGCCCCTCAACCGCCTTTCCACTTCGACCAGAGTGTGAACACCTTTTCATGTGCTGACAACGTCCCGATTTCACTGCAACACCCCAGCACTGCACAAGCAGTAATAATAAGCATGCAGCGCTGCATTGCACAACTACGACACTGGCTTCACAAAATGGAATGACCTCATAACAATAGAAATTCAGTCACTTTCGAAGTCCCATGCAGACACGAAACCAACTTGCATCCTCACATTACCCAGAACCACCAAACACTTGTACTTACTATATTATACACACACACACACACATATATATATATATATATATATATATATATATATATATATATATATATATATATATATATGAGAGAGAGAGAGAGAGAGAGAGAGAGAGAGAGAGAGAGAGAGAGAGAGAGAGAGAGAGAGAGAGAGAAGCTTCCTTAAAACTATTACTTAAGCATTAACTACAGAAACTACTTTAAAGTAAGGGCAAATCAAATACGATACTTTAAAAAAAAAAAAAAAAATATCCTTGACATGAAGGCTGACAAACACCTGCAGATGAACTCGACAACACTGGCGAGGGAATGTAGTACACATCTTCCTCCACTCCATCATTCACCCTCATGTCAACTACGAAGGACGGCACCACAACACGTACCTTCACCACACACTCGATAAACCTCAGTTCACTTCACCTTCGACAAATACATCTTCACTATACCCCCTCGACAAACCTAAATACGAATGAGAGGAATTTCTAAAACCAGTATATCATTTTCTTCATCTTGCAGACAGGATCACGAAGATTCTGTACCAATCTTCATACTTCCTTTTTCAAGAGTTAGGTTTCTCTTCCTCTTAATCTTCACTTATCGTCAAGTCATCAATGGGAGTATAACCATAAGTCCACGGCAGACTGATGCAAGTGGCTAGTATTCCAACCACACAGCACCTCCCTTTTTTTGGTGGGAAATTTCCTCATATCCAAGCCAACCAATGATGGAAACCCATTCATATCATTCACATCGTGGTAGGCATCTGCCGTGATTAGACCCTACTGAATGCAAGCTGTAGATTAGTCCCACTGAATGGTGCATTAAAATTTTAATCACAAAGAGTTTCGCGAAATTAACATACATAACGCAGGTAATCATTCTAGTACTTAATTCTTGGTAAACGAAGTGCAATCGTCATGCATCATATATGCATGATAAATGGAACCACCCACCACACCCATTGAGCGTACCGTACACAATGTAACAACTGTCCATCATGCACCATTCAACATCAGGGTCTTGTATAGTACCATACACAGTATGTCTACGAAAGCCTGTAATGATCTACCATATCAATTTATATATGCACCATCCAGACACCATAAACACTGTGCACCTTAAGTTCAAGTGATCCTGTAACCCTCTCCCGAATACATTACGTCCGCACCGCTCATATTAAGTCTGCGTCAACCGGATGGTACGTTTCACCATATCCACTACGTCTTCACATTCAACAAGGAAGAGTTCGCAATACCTGATAGGCCTTCATCAACCATATCCATTATGTCCTACATCTCTAATGGACTGTCTTCTATCATTACCCATTATGTCTTAGAACAATGTCTTCCATCATACGTATCATGTCTTGAATCACCTATCTACCATCCTCTTCCACACCTATTATGTCTTACTACGCCCATGGACCCTCCTCCATCGTTAACGGTTACCTTCAAAGCAAGTGCAAAAACTACCAGCCAGTCCATGTGTCCACCCTTGAGTTAAATCTTCGGAAACGGACGCAAGTGGGTGTTTGAACAGTGAAGCCGAGTCAGAAACGGACCTGTTTAGAAAGCGTGTAGAAGGTGGGTTGAGGCCCTTCAGGGTGGGAAAGATGGTGTATAACGTAGGGAAAGAAAAGATATAAGAATTCATAAACAATGAGAAGGGAGAAATTGTGATAAATTTGGGGGTTCTCTTGACCAAAGAATTTATGTATTACGTCAGGAAAGGAGTAGAGAGTACTTGAAAGTCGGAGGAACCCCTTATTGGTTTGCAGTTCTCTGGTGTTCACCGTGGCGAGGACTTTCTCTCCTTCATATTCACCTCATTCCCGTCGCTCCCCCACCCGACTGTTTTGTTCATATCCACTAGAGACATGTCTGAGTGTTTGTAGAGTGGACAGAACTGCAACACTGTGAATAATATTCCGATCCTCATAATATAAATGCGTTAGCCTCTGCTTGCTCAAACCGCTGCATTTTAAAAGAAAACAGGTTTTCATGTAGAAAAAAAAAGAATCAAGGTTCGAGAGAGAGCATGCGTGTTACTGGACTCAGCCTATTCGAGGTTACACCGCAAGACTGCATCACTGGGAGTACAATCTCGTTAAAGAAATCATTCGAAAGGAGGAGTCTAGACATCCCTGCTACTGGAAGTAGTGCAACTAGAGACTACAGGAGCGAAAACAAAAGAGGTTCCTGGGTTACACCAAGACTCTCATAGAAACTGGTACGAGGGTAATCACAAATTAAATCATTCTCATATTCGTAAAACAAAAGCATTCATTGTTTCTCAATACAAAACAGTCTACTAACAACCCGAAAAAACGTAAAAAAAAAGAAGAGAGATTATCTCTAGAACTCAAGGTAAGAGACTAAGAGGTTGAACGGCATGAACATTAGAGACACACAAGGACCTCCAGATCGGCCTCTTGGTCGGAACCCGACGTCGTTAGGGGCCAAGTGTTGTACACCCTCAGGCACCATCTCCGCTACACAGGGCCTAAAAGTAGCGACTCTCGACTCTTGCTACTAAATTAACTTTCATTTGGGGAAAGAACGAAACATGAAGCTGTAGCTCTTAAGGCCTCCAAACCCGACTAGTATGGGTCTAACTTGCTGGAGGAAAAGATAAGAAGGATTAATATATTATCTTACTGTCAATGGGGACCTACACACTTTCCCTTTCCTTTATGATAAAGCCGCTGATGTTTAAAAACCTATGGCGTGTCGAAAATTTACTTATTCCAGATTACGTTTAGTTCGTCCTTATTTCTTCTGCTTACAGTTACGATGATAAACTGGCTTCTCTATCCTAGCTTATGAAGGGTCCCAGTCATCATCTACACCCACACAGAACATTGAGAGAGAGAGAGAGAGAGAGAGAGAGAGAGAGAGAGAGAGAGAGAGAGAGAGAGAGAGAGAGAGAGAGAGAGATGGCTACGATCCAGTTGCCCGGACAGAGAACCGGCCGATTCACAACAGGTGACACGAAATCACAACCCAAGTTTCAACATTATTGCCATAATTCTATAACTCTATAAATCAAACACTAAAGCTCACATGGTTAAAAACTGTCATCAGATTTGTAATAATTTTGTTCAGATCGGATACATAACGACGATGGCACGAGATCTACCTTACTTCCATTATGCAAAAGGGCGAGAGACTAAGAAAATGGGGCTTAAGGGCTCAGGCCCAACTTAACGCTAAAAGCAGCAATCTAACAGAGCCTGCAATCTAATTTCAACCTTGTTACTGGATGAGATACGGGGCTCATGCATAGATCAAACCTTCTCATTATCATTATCGCAGATCTCGTCTCGTCTTGAGGAGTAAGCAATCTGGTTTTTCCAGAAATCCAGAATCTCTTACAGAGTCACGAGCGCAGCAGAATTTCATTATACCCGCCACTCCTCCTCCTCCTCCTCCGTGTGTGTGTGTGTGTGTGTGTGTGTGTGTGTGTCACTCTGGTAGCGATGGGCAACCTTGACGACATCGATCCCGCGTAGGTATTTGTATAGAGGTCGTTGATGGTAGTCGACGGTGGTGGAGGCGACGACGACGACGCCGGGTGTCCTCCTCGGGTTTCTCCTCCAAGTAGACTACATTAGGTGGTCGTTCCTCCTCGTCCTCCTCCTCCTCCTCGAAAAATGACCATGTGGTTCCTCCTTGCACAAAAGACGAAGCGTTCTCTCTCTCTCTCTCTCTCTCTCTCTCTCTCTCTCTCTCTCTCTCTCTCTCTCTCTCTCTCTCTCTCGACGACAGCTTTGGATGGGCCTCCTCAACGACGACGACTTTTGGGACCCTCAAGAACGACAACGACAACAAATTCCATTATAACGACGGAGGAAAAAAAAAAAAGGAAAATGCCGCTGCTTCTTCTCTAGCAAGTCTCCAACTCTCGAGGCTAAAGCCGGGCGGTAATCAAATGATTATCAAGATCCTATAATCATCAAAGTATTATTCCCGTTCACAAAAGACTGAGCGGGACAGTAGCTAATTCAAATCCGACTTTATCACAGTCATACATTAACTATTGAATGAACACATCTAAATTCGATTACCCTATGTACACGTTAAACAATGGACCATCACAGTCTGAAGACGATTCAAAAACTTTTTAAAGCAGCGGTTCCTAATCTCATACTAAAATATAGAGCCTTGGTATTGTACAGAAAGAAGCTTAGAAGGTATAGACGACTGTATATACCAAAAAAAGTTACTATAAAATGAGGTGGCTGTTGAAAACGACTATAAAAATCATAATCCCGATTTCCTTTCGCGACGCTAAAGCATCGATCTATCAAATGACTAAATGCAAAACCGATCCCAACCTCACCCTATACGAAGCTCAACATACCACCGAGTCACCAGTAATTGTCGTTACTTTGAGCGACGAGGCATCGTGTCACCTAACCATCACAGCCAATTGTTTCATCACCTCCGCCGCTCTGTAATCATGGCAATCACCAGGCGTCGTCATATACCACCAGCCACCATTATCTGCACGACAGTCACCTCAAAACCATGGCGGGGATTACGGTCTCCATCATCGGAGACCATAAATGTCACCAAATATTGAACCAGAGTCGTCATATCGTATCGGCTTATATTCACAGTCTTGCAGAAGTCACCACACATCTTTATAACCATCGGATATTCAAAGCATAAAGTCACAATCACCAGTAACTCACAAATCACCATCAAAGTTACCATAAAGTCACCATGCAGAGTGATTAATGAAAAAAAAATCACCATATCCTATGACGATAACCATACAGACATAGCGCAACTTCAAATCCTCAGCATATAGATATCTTTGACTATCTAAACCAATAATATTCCAACATGATCGAAGTAAATTCAACTCATCATCATCACATTCGCGCAACACAACATCAAAGACTACTCATAATCAACACGAAACCAAAGCATCGATATCATAAGCAGATCATAACCACTATACAATTACCACAACACAGCTTGCACGAGATCAACATCCGACCACAACCTCCGCACTATAACAACCCCTGTATAATCAAGGCCCATTAAAAAAAACACTTCTAAAACCAGACACACTCACCTGTTGACGATCTAACACTGCATTACTCCGCTCCCTTCAAAATCTGTTCTACCACCCCACCACTCGACCTGCATCTCGTCTCGACATGCCTTCTGAAAAACTCACACATCAGCATATCTAACACAACACATCAGATACAATACATCGCAGTCTCAGAACCACCAACACGCCATCACAACCTTCAACCAAGAACCAGACCGCATCTACCCACACATACATAACTATAACCTTTAGACACCGAACACACACACACCTTCAAATCTCATCACAGAATAGCTGGCCCTCTGTTCGCTAGCTCGCCTATGTACTTCCAAACACCACACTACACAACCAAACTTCACCACCACCACACACACACACCACGAGATGAGCCGTAAGCGTCTCTGAGTTATTCATCTTGAACTCGTCTCTTGTATTTCCTGTAGGCTTAGCTGAAGGTCGCCGTTAATACTTCATAGGAAGGCGAGAGATTAATACGAACTGCTGACCTTTCTTAGAAAATGAAGTAACGCTGACCTTTCATAGAAAATGAGGTACCGCTGACCTTTCATAGAAAATGAAGTACCGTTGACCTTTCTTCTGAGATAACGAGGTACCTTTCTCCTATAATGAGGTACTGTTGACCTTTCTTCTCAGATAACGAGGTACCTTTCTCCTATAATGAGGTACTGTTGACTTTTCTTAGAAAACAGGTATCGCTGACCTTACTCCGATAATGAGGTACCGTTTACCTTTCTCATAAATAGACCGAAAAAAAAAAAAAAAATGTTTCTGTTGTCAAGATCAAGCCTAATCCATCGTTTTTTTTTTCTTTTTTTTTATAGAAGTGTAATACTAAGGACTTCATCCTAATACATTAAATATCTACATCAATTAACACAAGTCGGTCGAGCGCTCACCACGAGAGAGGGTGATTAACGAATCCATTAACGAAGGACGAAAAAAAAAAAACACAAACTTTTCCTCCATAATAAGTACCACAAACAAAAAAAGCCTTTTCAATTTCACTTTTTGAAAAAAAAAAAAAAAAAACTGCTTAACCCTGTAAATGTACCTGAAAAAATTAATGGTGTTAACCTTTAAACAGATATTGCAACCTTTCACAACGCTATCCCTTACGCAGGTTCTAAATACAGAGTGGATGATGACACGTGTGGGTGACGCATATTCTATTTAAAAGGCGATTGACGAATAATTTGAGGCGGTGGAAAAAAAAAAAATGCTTTGATAGAGAAAATACATTTAGACATGCGAGAGGTTATGGGGTGAGTGAAATCACAAAGTGCTGAACGTTGACATTACAGATATCTTTATATAATTTTCTTCAATTTTCTTTATCAACAGATGGCTATACAGTTCATCCCCCCACTGAGAGGTTCATACAGCTGGTGTTCCCTGATGGCGGCGGCAGATGGTCAAATCACTATAGTTTTCATCTCTGCAACTTAACACCAGGCCAACACACACACTTCAGCTCGCAGTAACTATAGCTGTCAAAACTGGTCATCAACACACACTTTAGCTCGCAGTAACTATAGCTGTCAAAACTGGTCATCTACCGTCGACAAATGACAGGCTTCATGTAGTGTTCTATCCTCTTCATGCCGATTCGGGGTTCTCTCTGATCATATCCGGTACTGATTCTCACTTATCGAACCTGGAATACGAGTATGGAGCCTGAATGTCAATTCTGATGGGGTCAGGTTAGGGAATCTGACGTACGAAATACTTTAGGTCGCCCAGTGTTTCCAACAGCTTCACGATCTTAAGACGCATAAGGAGCTGGTCTTCCGTAGCAATATAAGTCTTCACGGGTTAATCCGGATCTGATCAAAATTCCAGCTTGTTTGATGGGCTCTATTCCCGAACGAGTAGACACTCCTAACCCAAATCCATATACATGAAGCAGTGTCGTCAATGAACAAAAACATGCGCAAAAAGCAGATGTTTACACGCCTTTGATATCAGTCCTAATATTGATGTTCTTCTGTTCTGCATCTTTAGAAATATACGTTTTCCCTGATTTGAAGCGATGATGAATTTGCAAATGGAATAAAACACACGAGACAATAATAGTAAGCATATTCTTTAGTGAAGACAAATACTGAAGTATTCGCAATACTTGATTTACATTCAGACGATCAAAATGTACAGTAAAGTAATGAAGGATGAGACACAGAGCAAGAGGGCCTGAATATTATGAATATTATCTAGCAGATAAGCAGCGGGGATCTGCGTGTGATATGTCTATTAACTCAGTCATGTTAGGTGTTAAGCCCAAGCAACTATAGCCACCTACTTGATACATAAAAAGTATTCAATTCCCTTATTACACAGGAACTTATCTTTCTTACCTGAGAGTTATCATATTGTCTGAAAACGTCTGGCTTAAAAAAAAGGCTATTCCCGTTCTTATAGCTTTCCTTCAGCGGATAAAATCTTCGGATGATGGACGGTTCTCATGTCTATCAAACACAACGATAGCATTACCATACCAAGGAACAACACAAATACCTGTCGAGTGAAGAATAATATACAATATTGCATCAATGGTCGCGGAATCCTCTTCAAGGCAATTAACCATAAAAAAGACAATCATGCTATTGGTTTCGCATCTCCATTAACTCAAAATTTTCTCCCACGGCATCTGGTAACGTAGATTTTCTGTTTGGTATTGATATATTCCTCTGGAAGGAAAACCGGAGAGTGAGAGCAGAGCCTGATAGGATGCAACTTTAATGTTGCCAAGTCTTCACAGGTTCTGCAGTAACAAGCCTTTGGAAAATAGCTGTGGTTTAGGTGCCTCGTTTGTTTTCTTTACCACTAAACATTCCATGTACTGTATTTCTTTGCAATTAAGGATTGCTCTCTCTCTGTCTCTCTGTCTGTCTGTCTCTCTCTCTCTGAATTCAGTCTTGTACTCCACTAAAAATGTTGTGTGAAGTCTTGCGTCAACAGCTGATAACAGATTAATACACTGTATTTAATCATAATTATCCCAGTTTCTATGAAGGTGTTCTAGTGTTACGCAGGACCTTTCTGAAGGCTCCAGCAGCCCTAGGCTGCGCTACTTCGAGTAGCAAAGATTTGAAGACTTCTTTGTTGTGAGCTGTTCTTTGATACTGTACTCCCAGTAAATATAGACTCGCCATAGGTGACTTTTCACTCGTGGTGAAAACCTATGCAGGCGAAGCCCGACAACACACACACACACACACACACACACACACACACACACGATATATACCTTTTCGTAAGTCGTATTACTTCTAAACAGCAGAATATACATCACATTACCATCATGATACACACAAGTGTACCATAAAAACGGAACATAATACCTGGTACTCAACACTGCGTCTGGCGTTACCCAACTCCGCCTTCAGGCAGTAACTACGCGAGCAAGAAGTCACCTTGGACGAAGTAATAAGGTTACCGACGGACGGGAGCAAAAGCGTTGTCCAGGACCTTTCAGCGACCTTGAGAACAACTCCATCTTAGCCTCTTCCTGCGTCAGGTGCAGCCTCGAAGTTGCAGAAGCCCAAGGAGAAGCATCCCGGTGTCTCATAACTAAATATGGAAAACGGAATTACATGGAATCCAACAAGATCGAGGCGAGAATTAGTTTTACACAGACTACAAAAGTCTTCCCTCTAAATTAGTCAAGATGGATGACTAAAATATGACTATCTTCGTCAATATGTTCTCAAGGCAAGCTCAACACCTGATAATATTTTGCGACTACTCTGTAATGAAATACTAAGGCTTCTGAGAATCATTAAAAGACACCTAGAAACCGATATATTCTTTAACAGAAAAAAAAAAACATACTACCCCACATTTGAATATTGTTCATATTCACAGAAAACGGAGCATCAAAACAAGGAGACTCCTTACTCTCTATAGTCTAACTCTAGTATCAATATCAATGAAATGAATATCGCGAAGCGTATGTCACATAGCAATGACCTATTTAATGCCTGACTTTCTGGAACACCTACTCATGTGGTGTAGGACAATGCAAGATCCTCGAGGTAACGAGATAACACGTCCCGATCATGCGTGTTTACATGGAGAAAATTAGCCCCGTAAAAGGCTTTACTAACGAGATGAAATTTCGTTGGAATTTTACCAAGGTGTTTTTCAGCTACCCTGGAAGTTATTATATTTCGGCTCATCACTGTTTTTCATTCCAAGCCTCAGGTAAGTTTCACCCGCTCAATAACACTCATAAGAGCCAGTCAAATTACCAACGTATTATCCAAAGCTCGTATTTTTTCCCCCTCTTTCCTCATGCCTCGATTATCAATACTGTATATAGCAGCAAAGTTTCCCCATTATTCACCATAGAACAGCCAGGATCACCTCGGCACTGGAGGAAAATGTAGAGATGGTCGTAATCATACCGCACGGGGTATATATATATATATATATATATATATATATATATATATATATATATATATATATATATATATATATATAATCACCTGCTGATCGGTTTCTAATTACATTTTTCGAAACACGTACAGGGCAGGGGGTAAGCCAAACAGCTACCCGTTTTCTTTCTTTTTATTTGTTGAAACAGCAGGACTCCTCCTCAAGAACATTTTCTCCTTTTATCTCTTCTTCTAAAGGCTAGCCTCGTTATCTGTCTTCTAAAGTCTAGCCTCGTTTCCAATCCTCAAAGGCCTCGTCTCGTTTTCTATCTTCTACAAATCCTCCAATTCAACACACTCTGCGGGAGAAAATCTAATCCAGCGTTTCCTTTAACCACGTTATATATATATTTTTTTTCAAACTATTCGCCATTTCCCACGTTAGCGAGGTAGCGTTAAGAACAGAGGGCTGGGCCTTTGAGGGAATATCCTCACCTGGCCCCCTTCTCTGTTCCTTCTTTTGGAAAAAAAAAAAATAAATAAAAAAAAAAAAAACGAACGAGTATTTCCAAGTATTTACCATGAACATTCTTCAAAGCAAACATCTGATCCACAAATTCTCTACCACTTCTGAAACTACACTATACCTCCCCAATTTGATGCTCCGTACACGCTCTTACCATCTCAATCATTACTCTTCCATATATCATATTCAGTACACTAAAACCTTATACCTCTGTAGTCTGAACATACACCCTTTTCCCCTTAAACTTTTTACAGTGACGCTATATATATATATATGCATTCCTCTAACCCACACGCACCTCACTATGATCAGGAGACATACTGAAAACACTAACCAATCAACACTGTCACCCCCTTTCTTAGGATATACAACTGCAATACCATCCACTCCGACCGCCTTTCCACATTTCACCTTACGCAGAGGCTTTCACCACCTCTTCCTTCCCCAAATCACTTCCCATGACCCTCTCTCTCCGCATAACGCCCTAACTCAAGCAACCTGTCTCGATCCATCTATTTATCTATCTATATATATGAATAACTGGATGCCCTAGTGGCTTACACATCACCAGCAAGTACACCTGTCCGCAGGGGCGATCAATAAACCTGTTGTAGTTAAGGACCTGCTGGCTGTAGCTGGCCAACGTATTGTGGGTTCTGGGTCCTAACATGGACGTGTTAGGCCCATGTGTCTACCTCTGGACGTGGTTCCTGCTCGTGTGTACGACACACGGGTCCGATCCCGAAGTCTCGTTATCAACTTACTGTCAGTAACGCAAACCGGTACGCTTTGTGTGTGTGTGTGTTACAGAAGCCCTGAGGGGGGTTACCAAGTGGTCGTTTTGGTCACACTTGGCGCGTTACATTCCAGCGGAGGCGGCCGAGCGCGGGAGTATGACACTCCTCTCTAATCGCTCACGTCGCCACGCTCAACCGATGCGTTGCTATGGATACCCACGTCGCTGTCCGTTGCTGCGCGTGTGTATACGCCCTTAAGCTTTCCATGGTACGTTCCTGTTTTCAAGCTTTAAAATACCTCTCTCTCTCTCTCTCTCTCTCTCTCTCTCTCTCTCTCTCTCTCTCTCTCTCTCTCTCTCTCTATACTCACAAGGAACGGCATTATTTGCCTTACCGAATACAATAGCCTTCAAGTTTTAAAACCCATGGATGGAGAATTGATACCACCAAAATACAAGGAACGAACAGACTTGCGTAAAGCAAAGATATACGTGGGTAACTTCAAGGCAGGTATTGCCAGCTATACAACAGTATAGTGCTACAATGCTGTACTACTGCCCTATACTCCTGCTGCTTCCACAGTATGCCTTGTCCCCAAGAGTTGATCGCTCAGCCTACGGCAACATTGCACGGGTTCTCCAAATATATCGCTCGCATCACACGTCACGGTAAGATTACTTTCCATGCTACACGGACGATGTAATGTGGTACGAGACGGTAGGAAGTGATCAAGGAGGCGGTAGAGGGGGGGGGGTATTATCCATCGAGAACGACGGTACGATACTTAGATACGACGGTACGGTCCTCGAACACGACGGTACGACTCCTTAAGCACGACGGTAAGACCCTTGGACACTTCTACAATACGACCCATGAGCACGACGGGACGTACCCATGTGATCCGAGGCAAAGATCCTTGAACACAGCGGTGTGACCCTGGAGCACGACGGTACAAACTATGTGACCGGATGCTACGATCCTCGAACACGACGGTACGACTCTGGGTCACAACAACACGACCCTTGTAACCCGACGGAGCGATCCTCGAACACGACGGTACGACTCTGGGTCACAACAACACGACCCTTGTAACCCGACGGAGCGATCCTCGAACACGACGGTACGACTCTGGGTCGCAACAACACGACCCTTGTAACCCGACGGAGCGATCCTCGAACACGACGGTACGACTCTTGGTCAGAACAACACAACCCTTGGGTATACTGGTAGACCTACTGACCTGACCAACTTCAGGGCCGGGCAGAAGGTCAAAGCCCTCTCTCTATCAATACCCAAGGATCCAACCCTCGTGTCCATGGGCCCGCACAGACGCGCCGTGATCGCGGGGGTCACGCTACCGTGGTGCTCAGGTGTTCAAAGTGGAGGAGACCAGCCCCACCAACGCCAACATCCGATCGGGAATGTCAACAAAGCAATTAAAAACCGGGGAGAGGACTGTATGCCAGAGTGTTTACCTCTGCCACCTGTTGTTTACTTTACCTGGCCAACACCAACAACGGAAACACACTATTTAATTTTTTTCCCCAATTGTTCTCAAAAGTTATTCATCCTAAGCCAACGATATCACTTATATTCATACACTGCCGATGAAGACGGTATGTATATTCCTTGTGGCGTATCTTTGAGTACGCCTCTCTATCATATATCATTAACAAGGCACGATAACAGGTGTGTACTGTTGTTAGGGTAGAGAGAGAGAGAGAGAGAGAGAGAGAGAGAGAGAGAGAGAGAGAGAGAGAGAGAGAGAGAGAGAGAGAGAGAGAGAGAGAGAGAGAAGCGATCAAAGCTTCCCATCTGCCTACACCTACTCAACTCATCTGATTCATTATTGTTCCCTGAAAAAAAAAAAAATATTAAACAATCCCGAACCTGACCTGTAATCGGAATGCCATTTGCTTCACTGTTGGTCCCGGAACATTTTAAGGTGGTGTCACCTGAACCTCCAACCGCCCTCTCTCTTCTCCTCCTCCTCCCTAACCTCCGCTACCTACCCTCACTCTCTCCTCTCTTTCCCCCCCCCCAAGCTCCTAAGGAGAACACACCGCCAGCACTGACATAAATCCCGAGCGCTGGGGGTTCTTCCCACCTGTTGCTGATATCGACCAGCACACACACACACACACACACACACACACACACACAGGTCAGCCGGCTTGGCCATCATCTTACTCGAGGGGCGACTGTCGTGTTGGATGGTTGGGGTGGCCACAGTACTAGGAGGAGACAAGAGGGATGACGAACAGAGGGAGAGGCAGGGCATCATGATGATGAAGACGACGCAGGGGAAGTGTCTGACGGTGGTGGTAGCCACGGCGAGCAAGAGAGAGAGAGAGAGAGAGAGAGAGAGAGAGAGAGAGAGAGAGAGAGAGAGAGAGAGGTGGAGGAGGAGTTTCGTTATCAATATGACAACTTCGTATCAATAGATATTAGAAACTTCAATATTCATCATCCAAGTGGATTCCCTGCGACCCCAGCGTGAAAATGCCTAGCATCCTCAACATCTGTTAGAGGAGAGGGAGGGAAGGAGGGAGGGAGAGAGGAGCAGTCTATGAATACACGAGCCGGTTTTAACTTTCACGCACCAATGCATGACCTCGGCGGAAAATGCACGACCTCGGCGGAAAAAACTCTTATGAAACAACAGCGTTACAAATGGGGTACTGTGGCTCATATATACATATACGAGGAGCATCAGGCTACAGTGGAATTATGAGGGAACGTATTCATGTAAGAGGATTAACCTGAACTGTCCGAGGCCAGTGGGTTCAGAGAGAGCAGGAAAATGCTCCCATGATCCAGATTAGCATAACATGGTGTTGCATATTTCCTCTTCTGATCATCATCGTTCATCATTATTATCATTATCATTATCATAATTATCATTACTACACAGTACTAGAACGCCTTTGTAAAAGGGGTCCTGGATCTCTATGACTGGCCTACACTCAGTAGCAGGGGCAGGATGGATTCCTTTGTGTCGAAAAGCTCTCTTTGACGACAGTATACAGCGTCGCCCTGGGTAGTTTTTCATTCGCGGAATTAATCCCAGCTGGCGGAGATCGGTACCACCACATGTCACACACACACACACACACACACACAATCAGAAAAGTCGTTCAACAAACCATGAACAAATGCGTAGCTACGCAACTGAACAGCTCACTTTCCTGTTAATTAGGTTATGTGGTGTGTCAACTACTGTGTTACTGTAACTATTCATCACAATGTTCAAACAAGCTTATAGTATATAAAACATAGCATCGACTCCACAAACATTCCTGTATACCTGCCACTCTAGCTGGTTTAAATGTACCTCATCCACATGCTTAACCAAAGCGTGGAAATATCCAGTTCAATGTAATCTAAAGTCCTTGAATGATTACTTAATTATCATGACCTCCCAGTTCTACGATATTTCATACCTCAATAATATAATCTGTCAAATGGCAACATTAATGCAACAGGAGGAGGTGTCATATGCCATGGTGGTAAGATAACCTCATCTTCGTGGACAACTCGATCAATAAGGGCGGTACTCCCTATTCCTAGAAGAGGGAATGTAACTCTCTGGGTTGCACGTGCCAGGTTTCACTGTCTCTGCACCTTATCATTTGTCATTTTATACACAATCATTGACCACGAAGGGTTCCACCCTTAGGTATGACAGCCTGGTTTTCGACCTTATACTCTGCACAACGTATCCTTATTCATGAATCTCGTCTATTCTTTTTTCTTTTAACTTTAATCCTCTTACACTGGATATCTCGCTTTACTCAAGAATCGTGATTATCAATTTCATCCACATACACTTAAGTCTCACCCTATTCACACATCGTGCCTGTACACACAACAGTCCTTATGCCATGTACAATTCATCGATTCAAGTCTACGTAAAAAAAAGAAATACAAATAACTATATAAATTTTGTTACCTTTATTCTGCCCCCCCCCCAAAAAAAAAAAAAATAAATAAATAAAATAATCATCGGTCATGGGCACTGTCAGGATTAACGAGGAAGAAAAAATAAACGTGGCTCTCGCTAGAGATCATCGTAATACGTAATTTCGAAGAAAAAAAAAAGTCATTGGAACGAGGCACAATAACTCCTAGGCAACCGATAGAAAACGGGTTTGACTGCCGTTCTTCAGAAGCGACCAATAGAGCACGGGTTTGGTTGCCGTTCTTCAGAAGCGATCAACAGAAAACGGGTTTGAGTGGCGTTCTTCAGAAAAGTGTTGGTAACCTCCAGTTTTTCATCCTGATGATGCTTTACATATAGAATGGAATATAATAATGCTAGCTGGTTGAAATTTCCGCTCAACCGCTCCAGAAAAAAAGAAAATTGTTCGCATGTCATTATTTTTCCTTTACAAACTGTAGAATGTTGATAAATATTAAACTTTTCATTAAAAATATCAAATATCTTGTATTGACAAGCGTGTTATCAAAGATTCAATTTTTGCGACAGAAGGTTATCCCGAATAATGGAATATTATCTAAAAGCCCTGAACTACGTACAAATAAGATTATCATTATTATTATCAAAAATTGTCTTATATACAATCTCAATGTATAATATATGAGATAAATCACAAATTTGATTACATCCACAGACAGGTATTAGATATGCAAACATTTAAGTGCAGCAGTGAGCAAGAAGTGATCATGAAACTTCAAGAACACGACACAAGAACAAATCCGGATTCACTTTTCTAACCACAATGAGAAAATCATAAGTCGGTTTCTGTCCCACCAAATCTAATTCATAACTCGGTATCTTTAATGCTGCAACAAGAAGTTAAATAAAATCGTTATACTGTCACAGAGGAAAGCGAAAGACGCAAATCACCTTTTCCTGCATGACTACCACAGTTTCAGTCCTGCCAGAGAACCTGTTAGTGTCTGTGCTGCTTGGAGAGAGAGAGAGAGAGAGAGCAGTGGACTGCCCCCCACTCCTCACGCCGCTGACCGAATCAAAGGACCACATTGGAATTCTGCCCAGGAGTGTCCCTGTGTGTCACTCTGATAGTTATTGTTGAGGGTCAGTTGGCACCTTTCATGTTCAAAGGTTCTTTGAATCTATATTCTCAAGTTGTTCAGAGGCTGTGACACGCTCTCCGGACAAGGCACTGAGCAACGGGTGGACTTTCGATTCACTGAATTCTGTCGGGGTTTGTGTGTGCGTGTGTGTTTGCACTGCAGTCTCGAGGATCGAGTCCCGTTGGTAGAGTTGAAATGTTTGACACAACCACATCTTTCATTCTATTCCTTTACTCTTAATTATACTGAAAGTTTGATAAGTTAGGGTGATGGAGCAGCTCAGTATTGTTATTCACAGTACAACTTTAGAAACGTAAATTGCTGTATGGTGTCCAAAATCTGGAGGAAAAATGATATTTTCCATTGGGGAAAGTAATGAGCCAATTCGTAGGGGTCGGGTTGGGTATCCTACGAATCCTACATCAAGAGAGCAACATCCACCAACACCTGTGGTCAACCATTATCAATGACTTTGAAAATTATCAACAATGTCGACTTTGTTTTTTTTTTTTTCCTCCAACAAGGCGACGGCGGACTAGAAGGACGCAGGGCAATATAATCAAAGGGGAACAGTTCATCCTTCTTTTCGTAGCGTAAGGGGAAAACTCGACATAGACGGGTAAGGAAGAAATTGCCAACTGCGGTGGCACAGCCACACACAACCGGAGACGAAATGCTTACCACAGACTTCTGTCTGAAGAGTCTCCTCTTCGAACAGTGCTTTAGTAAACTATTAGGTCATTATTTTTAGTGTTACAGCCCTACTCATCCCCTGGCCTGATCAGATGATCTACAACTACCGACTACTACTGATGAATTCATAGAAAGGTTTCTGATTACCTGTCTCGTCTTCAGTATCCTTTCTCAAAGAGTCTTTGATCCTCCTTTCTTATCCAGAGCTGCCGGGGATTCGCTAAAGACGCTTCTTCACGGCGACAGCAAACCAGTAACGTTACCCTTAGCCACTATACACCCCAACCACAGAGGACCTTACCAACGCTTATAGCAACAACAATGCCTCTCGAACCCTGATCCTCATCCACCTTAATCCTATACATGGATGAAGGGAGCCCTAAGGGGTTGCAGGACCTTTGTAATATGTATACGGTTTGAGGATATTCATAACTACATTAGAATCGTAAGTTATTTCTACGATTCACGCTTCCTCGAACATCATGTAAATATGGATATCTGCTTACTTTCGAGTTCTCACCACCCGTCCACTGAAAGAAACAAACAAGTAATAACTTATTACATAGTAATATATATATATATATATATATATATATATATATATATATATATATATATATATATATATATATAATACTTCGTCGCTGTCTCCCTTGTTAGCGAGGTAGCGCAAGGAAACTGACGAAAGAATGGCCCAGCTCACCCACATACACATGTATATACATACACGTCCATACACGTACATATACATACCTATACATTTTAACGTATACATATATATGCATACACAGACATATACACATGTACATAAGTCATACTTGCTGCCCTTATTCATTCCCATCGCAGCCCCGCCACACATGAAATAGTATCCCCCCCTTCCCCCGCGAGGTAGAGCTAGGAAAGGACAAAAGGCCTTATTCGTTCACACTCAGTCTCTAACTGTCATGTGTAATGGACCTTCGAAACCACAGCTCCCTTCCCACATCCAGGCTCCACAAAACTTCCCATTTTTTACCCCAGATGCTTCACATGCCCTGATTCAATCCACTGGCAGCACGTCGAACACGGTATACCACATCGTTCCAATTCACTCTATACATTGCACGCCTTACCCCCTCCTGTATATTCAGGCCCCGATCGCTGAAAATCTTTTTCACTCCATCCTTCCACCTCCAATTTGGTCTCCCACTTCGCCTCGTTCCCTCCACCTCTGACACTATCCTCTTTGTCAAACTCACCCCACTCATTCTCTCCAGGTGACCAAACCATTTCAATACACCCTCTTCTGCTCTCTCAACCACACTTTTTATTACCACACATCTCTCTCCCTTTCATTACTTACTCGATCAAACCACCTCACACCACATATTGTCCTCAAACATCTCATTTCCAACACATCCACCCTCCTCTGCATAACCCTATCTATAGCCCATGCCTCAACCATATAATATTGTTGGAACCACTATTCCTTCTAATATACCCATTTTTGCTCTCCGAGATAACGTTCTCGCCTTCCACACATTCTTCAAAGCTCCCAGAACCTTCGCCCCCTGCCCCACCCTGTGACTCACTTCCGCTTCCATGGTTCCATCCGCTGCCAAATCCACTCATATATATATATATATATATATATATATATATATATATATATATATATATATATATATATATATGAACACTGACGAAGACCCATCTAACACCATCTACGTCGTTTGCTGCAGTCCACTTTGTTACCTTCAAGAGTGAGAGACCCACTTGATGCGATCACTGACGTCTACGAAAAGATCCTCCCCTGTTCTCCTCCTTCCCACACCACCCGCTCAACTTTACCCATTGAGGAACGTGTGTACACAAGTTATTCCATCACATAATTGCATACAACGAACACACATTTCTACATAAATGTACTCGTTTTAACTAATGCCAAGGTTATCCTAACCTGCTACGTCAAGTTTTTCTACAGCTTGTTTTCGGGCAGGAAAATGGAATATGAATCTTCATTATGCATTATGGTAACAGCTGGAGCCCCTCATCAATGTGAAGTCTCTGAACGTGAGGCGTAAAATTGTCTGCAAGGTGGCAGCTGTTGCGTCATCGCAAAACTATTCTAAGACCACTTGGAGCGTGACACACCGACGTCATTCAGTGGCCTATATATATACAACACACCACTTGAAGTCCATCTGCGGATGTGGAGTTACTACCGGTGCCCAAACTGTTGCCAGCAACTTTGTAAATCTATCTATATTGTGGTCCCATTACATCAACACGCCATATACTTTCTTACGTTGTACCAGTACTGTTGCTTAATGTCATGTCCTGTACCACAATTTCCTGGCCTTGTGAGACGTCTTAGGCAGTAGAAACGGTTTTACTTAAATACCAACACTAACAGTAGGATTTCTCGAGTGAATTCAGACAGTTTTAGAATTCATGTTTGACATTGTGCATATACACAGTGAAAAATGAAGGAACAAGACAAACAAACAGCCTAGCCACTTGGCACTAACTCAGCGACAAGTTCCAGAGGGCAGGAGAACACACACACACACGAGCATAAGACGAAAATGGAAGTCTGAGGCAGCTTGTGAAAAGACCGACTGTGTGCGCGTGAGAAAAGGAAACATGCCAACTGAAGCATCAAGAGAGGGTGAAAGCCGCTCCTCCAGGTGCTCTTGAACCGGGCGAAGTGCGAAGAAATCCCATGAAAAAGTCTTCCAGTCTCCACGAAACACACCACCACCAACAACAACGTCGAAGTTTCCGAAACTTCGTCGATTTAATGAAACTAAAAAAAAAATAATGACAAGTTTTCACTGACGATTAGCAATTGGTATTAACCTCATCGACCACAAGAATGGTAAAATATCAGTGTCTGAGACCAACCCCGTCGAGGTTCTCAAGCTTGCAACGATAAATCGATGCACTCAGAGCATAACGGTCTGGTCGTATGGAACGCCACATCCCAGTGGCTCAAATCTTAACTAAAAAAAAAACGAAAAAAAAAAATTAAACGTCACAGGCTGACATGAGACTACAAGCCCATTTTCGAAAGTGGGTCATGAATCAAAAAAATCCTGACGAAGGTTGAATTCATGTTCCTTAGATAAAAGATAAAAAAATCCTCTTTTTTTCTTTTTTTTCTTTTTTTTTTTTTTTAGCCCAGTCTACATTGCATCCCATGAAGCTCAAAGTTGAAACGAACGTTGGTCAAGATTGACACACACACAACTCAAAGTGGACAATCATGTCGTCCTAATCACCAGGTACCATCTACCTCACCCCAAGAGAACTTTACAGACCTAATAAGCTCTAACACCTCCTCGTAACTAAATGTCTCAACCATCCTAAGGCAAGGCAGGAACGAACAATATTTACGGGGGACTCACTCGTGTGTCCCATGTTTGTGTCTGTAAGTCCGCTGCAGCCAATCTTGAGGTATAAATGTACGTTCAATAATACACTCTGACGCCCAGTGTATTCGAGAAACAGCAATGCGTAAATATACTGCACCAAAACTCTCTCTCTCTCTCTCTCTCTCTCTCTCTCTCTCTCTCTCTCTCTCTCTCTCTCTCTCTCTCTAGCAGCCTAGTCATCAAAAGACGGGCTGGGGAAAATATTCCAACTCAATCACTCGAGTGCTAACGGGGCAGCCAAACCCGACCCCACCTCAACTGCAGCGCTGCTAACGAATGCAGCCACAGCTGCTCAACCATTTGCTCCCGCCAAGGCAGCCTTTGAACTCGCCTACCAGCAGGAGGAAATGTCGCATCATCTCTGGTGTTGCCCAAACGCGTCCCAGCAGGTACTCAGCTCGCTAGGCAGGTACAGTATGATGTCTTGTGCCGTACAAATGTCCAGAATACAAAGGAATTCAGACAACAACAGACCACTGGGTCCTTCAGAAGGTGTATGTGACAGAGGAAGAGTTCAGAAACTTAAACATTAGTGTGGCAAGATTAGAATTATAGACGAGACAACCTGCAAATTCATGTGATTAAGGAGGCAAAAAAAAAAAAAAAAAAGAAAAAAAAAAAAAATATATATATATATATATATATATATATATATATATATATATATATATATATATATATATATATATATATATATTTTACCACCCAAGCACAACCCCATTTGCATCAAATTAATTACCCTTTCCTAGTTACCTTTGATGTGGGACGTTATCGAATGAGATTTAAACATTTGGTCACATGAAATCAACTTTTGTTTTTTGAATCAGAAGTGTATGATGAAAAGCTACATCGTATCACATGAGACCAGAAGGAACAGCGAGAAACTACACATAAGAGAATTTTGAAATCATGTATTGTGCAGTAATCGAATGGGAGCAGGTGAGTGACGTAACAGTAAATGCAGCATCATTAACGAAATGGTATGAAAAACTTCGTTCAGCATATAATGGTTCCACGAGCGTAAAATTCCCTAAACTCAAGCAATAAGAGGTTGTCATATTGTTTTTCTTATGTCCTTGAACCTGTGGAGTTGTGTGTGTAATGTTGTGGAGTATTTGTTTGTGTGTGTGTGTGTATCTGCACGTGTATGATTCCACGTGCATGTGTATTTTCATGCACGTGTGGGTCCGCGCATGTCTGTTTCTGTACACGCCTCTCTCTGTCCGTGCGCATGCGTATATGTTTTACCACGCGACCGAGTATTTTGTGCGTGTCAGTCTACTTCCTTATTTGTTGTCCTATTTCTTGATATGTAAAGGGAAAGTTTACTCTCCTGGGGCATCACTTCCTAACCTTTTACATGTATCAAACTTGTATCAAACAGCCTTCTGTATCTTCCACTGCTGTCCGCATTTACTACGACTATGTATAGTTCATGACCCATGTGTACAACGATGTTGCGGTATAAGTAATTCGTAAAGAGTCTTAAGATACTTATCTTTCTTGGTTTCTTGTCTCCTTTTGCTTAACCTCACCCTCCTACCTCATACCACTGGTGTACGTAAATATCATCGTGTCCCCTCAGCAACTCATTCATTGCTGTCATGTCTCCCCTTACCCTCCTTTTTGCCACTCATACTGGACGATATTGTCCCTCTTCCATAACTCGTATCGGTATTCTGATGCCATCGGAGATGCATCTCAAATGAGCTTCTGTAGCAAGCCCCTGTGCTTCTTCCACTGTCATGGCCATAATGGTGAATCCTGGCATCTTTTATTCCTCGTACATATCTTTGATATATCTTTCCCTGCCACTATTCTTGAAGGCTATCGTACAAAGCTAAAGGAAAATACTCAAGTCACAATTTTTGCTGCTGTTTAGCAGCCCTTCCCTACCTAAAAGGCAGCAACGACGTTTGAAGTTATGTGCTGTATATTGTTGTAGCTGTGGAAAAAACTTGTACAGAGAGAAAATCTCATATTTCTGTCCAGAGTATATGAGAGTAGGGAGGGTAAGAAAAGACTGGAGGAGGAGGATGAGGAGGATTGGATTTATAACCTTAAGTTTCGGGATACAGTGGTAGATGGTCGACTCTGACAATACATACTGGGAAGGTTAAGAAGAATCCAGACTGTGGACGTTGGCCTCGCCATAAAGCAGATACTGCAACGTGTACGTGAAGCCTCGAAGCAAACGCCTAAAAAAATCACTACAAGTGTGTGTTGTCTTTGATTTGGGGAGTGTATGTGTGCATGTATCATATCAGCGTTGGTAAGCCTGCCTGGCAGGCTGGGTAAGGCCATTTTCTACGTCTGTTTTTATTGTACAT
This sequence comes from Panulirus ornatus, assembly GCF_036320965.1. NCBI lineage: Eukaryota > Metazoa > Arthropoda > Malacostraca > Decapoda > Palinuridae > Panulirus > Panulirus ornatus. Next base: position 16,708,558 of record NC_092232.1, read on the forward strand.
TTTCTCCCTCATCTTCTGAGTAATATACACGTCTTCCTGTTCTTTGTTATGTACGCTGTGTTGCCCGAGTAAATGTTCGTATCATACATACATTCCCATAATCTAGATCTGGCATCATGCTGGAACTTGGAACAATCTCATTAACATTACTTATCAAACGACAAATATAGATGAACGAATATGTCAGTTTTCTTAAGGGTCTATAGGGACATCATCCTACTTCTATGCTTATGATAACTCAACACTAAAATCCTCATTTTCAGTTACATATTCCCGAGACAAATTTCATGCACCCAATAAATGTGTGTGTATATACATATATATATATATATATATATATATATATATATATATGTATATATATATATATATATATATATATATATATATATATATATATATATGGCAAGATCACGACTATTTCTCATAACACACATCAATTCATTCACACACATGCCAGTGGAGAACTATCGTCATGAAAAAGAATAATACCTCGTACTCATACAGCGACCTCATCCAGCCGAGTGTAATGCTCTTTCACCAAGCCGATTATTCATATGAAATAATAATTAACGTGACCATGCATTGCATGGGGAACTTTCATCAAGGACGCTGACTCCTAAATATTACACGAATGTAACTACAATGTCACATATAAATGTACCACCTATCTCAAAAATAATCACAGTTCTATAATTTCAATAAAAAATGTCAAAAGATTTTTTTTTTTCGAGAAATCTATCCAGAATATTTTGTCTATTTCTTCATTTAATCTTGGATAATGAATAGTGCTCTCGTATATTCCTCCTACGTGGTACTTAGCACAATTAAGGAACTCAAAACATGTACCCAACAATTATACTAAAATGAATAATTTATTCACTTTGTTAACTAGTTCATGTGTGTCGCATTTGCATAATTTACACACTTTTTGCAACATGAATACTCACATTTACCTCTGGTTTGCATGTTCATACGCCATGATTCTTATAATGGTCTATTATTTATCATCAATGTGAATTGCCTTCGTGTTATTTCCTATTCATGTCCTCCCACTGTCGCGAGTTCATGTCCTCCCTCTGTCACTAGTTCATGTCCTCCCACTTTCGCTAGTTCATGTCCTCCCTCTGTCACTAGTTCATGTCCTCCCACTTTCGCTAGTTCATGTCCTCCCACTGTCACTAGTTCATGTCCTCCCTCTGTCACTAGTTCATGTCCTCCCTCTGTCACTAGTTCATGTCCTCCCACTGTCACTAGGCCATGTCCTCCCACTGTCACTAGTTCATGTCCTCCCTCTGTCACTAGTTCATGTCCTCCCACTGTCACTAGTTCATGTCCTCCCACTGTCACTAGTTCATGTCCTCCCACTGTCACTAGTTCATGTCCTCCCACTGTCATTAGTTCATGTCCTCCCACTCTCGCGAGTTCATGTCCTCCCATTGTCGCGAGTTCATGTCCTCCCATTGTCGCGAGTTCATGTCCTCCCTCTTTCGCTAGTTCATGTCCTCCCTCTGTCACTAGTCCATGTCCTCCCACTCTCGCGAGTTCATGTCCTCCCATTGTCGCGAGTTCATGTCCTCCCTCTTTCGCTAGTTCATGTCCTCCCTCTGTCACTAGTCCATGTCCTCCCACTCTCGCGAGTTCATGTCCTCCCACTGTCGCTAGTTCATGTTCTCCCTCTGTCACTAGTTCATGTCCTCCCACTCTCGCGAGTTCATGTCCTCCACTGTCACTAGTTCATGTCCTCCACTGTCACTAGTTCATGTCCTCCCATTGTCGCGAGTTCATGTCCTCCCATTGTCGCGAGTTCATGTCCTCCCTCTGTCACTAGTTCATGTCCTCCCTCTTTCGCTAGTTCATGTCCTCCACTGTCACTAGTTCATGTCCTCCCACTGTCACTAGTTCATGTCCTCCACTGTCACTAGTTCATGTCCTCCCATTGTCGCGAGTTCATGTCCTCCCATTGTCGCGAGTTCATGTCCTCCCATTGTCGCGAGTTCATGTCCTCCCACTGTCGCGAGTTCATGTCCTCCCATTGTCGCGAGTTCATGTCCTCCCACTCTCGCGAGTTCATGTCCTCCCACTGTCGCGAGTTCATGTCCTCCCACTGTCGCGAGTTCATGTCCTCCCATTGTCGCGAGTTCATGTCCTCCCTCTGTCACTAGTTCATGTCCTCCACTGTCACTAGTTCATGTCCTCCCTCTGTCACTAGTTCATGTCCTCCCACTCTCGCGAGTTCATGTCCTCCCATTGTCGCGAGTTCATGTCCTCCCACTCTCGCGAGTTCATGTCCTCCACTGTCACTAGTTCATGTCCTCCCACTCTCGCGAGTTCATGTCCTCCCACTGTCGCGAGTTCATGTCCTCCCATTGTCGCGAGTTCATGTCCTCCACTGTCACTAGTTCATGTCCTCCCACTGTCACTAGTTCATGTCCTCCCACTTTCGCTAGTTCATGTCCTCCCACTTTCGCTAGTTCATGTCCTCCACTGTCACTAGTTCATGTCCTCCCACTTTCGCTAGTTCATGTCCTCCACTCTCGCGAGTTCATGTCCTCCCATTGTCGCGAGTTCATGTCCTCCCACTGTCGCGAGTTCATGTCCTCCCACTCTCGCGAGTTCATGTCCTCCCACTGTCACTAGTTCATGTCCTCCACTGTCACTAGTTCATGTCCTCCACTGTCACTAGTTCATGTCCTCCCACTGTCGCGAGTTCATGTCCTCCCTCTGTCACTAGTTCATGTCCTCCCATTGTCGCGAGTTCATGTCCTCCACTGTCACTAGTTCATGTCCTCCCACTGTCGCGAGTTCATGTCCTCCCTCTGTCACTAGTTCATGTCCTCCACTGTCACTAGTTCATGTCCTCCCTCTGTCACTAGTTCATGTCCTCCACTGTCACTAGTTCATGTCCTCCCACTTTCGCTAGTTCATGTCCTCCCACTTTCGCTAGTTCATGTCCTCCCTCTGTCACTAGTTCATGTCCTCCACTGTCACTAGTTCATGTCCTCCCACTCTCGCGAGTTCATGTCCTCCCACTGTCGCGAGGTCATGTCCTCCCACTGTCACTAGTTCATGTCCTCCCACTGTCACTAGTTCATGTCCTCCCATTGTCGCGAGTTCATGTCCTCCCATTGTCGCGAGTTCATGTCCTCCACTGTCACTAGTTCATGTCCTCCCACTTTCGCTAGTTCATGTCCTCCACTGTCACTAGTTCATGTCCTCCCTCTTTCGCTAGTTCATGTCCTCCACTGTCACTAGTTCATGTCCTCCACTGTCACTAGTTCATGTCCTCCCACTGTCGCGAGTTCATGTCCTCCCTCTTTCGCTAGTTCATGTCCTCCCACTGTCACTAGTTCATGTCCTCCCTCTGTCACTAGTTCATGTCCTCCACTGTCACTAGTTCATGTCCTCCCACTCTCGCGAGTTCATGTCCTCCCACTCTCGCGAGTTCATGTCCTCCCTCTGTCACTAGTTCATGTCCTCCCACTCTCGCGAGTTCATGTCCTCCACTGTCACTAGTTCATGTCCTCCCACTGTCACTAGTTCATGTCCTCCACTGTCACTAGTTCATGTCCTCTCTCTGTCAACCTACGAACAGATGACTTGAACCTTAAGAGGAAAAATCCTCACGTGGCACCTTTCTCTGTTCCTGTGGAAAAGTAAACCAGGAGGGGAGAGCCTTAGTTCCCTATTCCAAGCAGATGGGATTCCAGACGGCTGGCTCCACACAATCCCGAATCTGTAATTCCGAGGAAGCACGAAAAAAAAAAAAAAAAAAAAAAAAAAAAAAAAAAAAATATATATATATATATATATATATATATATATATATATATATATATATATATATCCGTAACCTATAAAAGAGGAGGCACCAAAGATTCTTTTTTCTTTTTTTCCTCCTCCACGCCACGCGCGTTCCTCGAGGCCACGAAGAACGAAATTGCTTCTCCAACCACCAGCCGCTAAACCCTGACTACGTCATTGACTTTGAGATAGTTACACCTTAAAAAGAATCCTATATTTTCCGTTTTCTGTTTATGAAAATACCCATTAATATTTCTGATGATACATCATTTCATCCTGTATTCATTGCGTGTGTGTGTGACGAGGTTTGCGAGTATGATCCACTTCAGAGGATGACAGGATGATCTCCTTTGTGGTATGGTAAGGTATGAAGTTATATTCCCTTTCGTTGTGTGAAAAGGTATAACAATGATACACGGGACACGCCTATTATTCACCTCGTGGCATGACCAGGTATGATTCACCTCGTGGCATGACCAGGTATGATTCACCTCGTGGCATGACCAGGTATGATTCACCTCGTGGCATGACCAGGTATGATTCACCTCGTGGCATGAGCAGGTATGATTCACCTCGTGGCATGAGCAGGTATGATTCACCTCGTGGCATGACCAGGTATGATTCACCTCGTGGCATGACCAGGTATGATTCACCTCGTGGCATGACCAGGTATGATTCACCTCGTGGCATGACCAGGTATGATTCACCTCGTGGCATGACCAGGTATGATTCACCTCGTGGCATGACCAGGTATGATTCACCTCGTGGCATGACCAGGTATGATTCACCTCGTGGCATGACCAGGTATGATTCACTTCGTGGCATGACCAGGTATGATTCACCTCGTGGCATGAGCAGGTATGATTCACCTCGTGGCATGAGCAGGTATGATCATGATTCACTTTATGGTGCGGAATGTCGAGGAATGACAATAAGATTCCTTCAAGATATTCAGAGGTATGACACGCGGCATCTTTCGTGGTATGGCAAGGTTAGGTGTATGATTCAATGACCAATCAAGGTATGATATGATTCACTTTGTGATAAGGTATCTATTTGTGATAAGGTATGATGGTATGATTCATTTTGTGATAAAGTATGATAAAATTATTGATTTTGTGATAGTAAGGTATGATAAAAATTATTAATTTTGTGATAGTAAGGTATGATAGTATGATATCTTATCAATATGGCATGACTATGATTCAATCCACAGCAAATCAAGGCAAACAGTATGATTCACTTTATGGCCTACAAGGTCCTAGAGTATGATTTAATTCATGGTATATTAAGATATGATACTACGGTTCATCAATGGGCAAGTAATTAACAAGCTCAAACTATATAAAGAAAAAAAAAGGTTTCATTCTTAAAAATATCAAGATAGCAATGCTACGAATTTCTTACGTATCAATGATATTCTCGTTATATATACATTCACATTACTCACGTCACAAATACATTCACATTGCGTTATATATACATTCACATTACTCACGTTACATATATACATTCACATTACTTACGTTATATATATACATTCACATTGCGTTATATATACATTCACATTACTCACGTTACATATATACATTCGCATTACTTACGTTATATATATACATTCACATTGCGTTATATATACATTCACATGACTCACGTTATATATATATATATATATATATATATATATATATATATATATATATATATATATATATATATATACATTCACATTACTCACTTTCAGCGAGAAAGTCTGAATAATGTCTATGTAAATGGGAGGTGACTGAAAACGCTCATTGTGTATTTACTGAAGCGAACGAAGCAAGAAAAAAAAAAATAGCCAGTTCATATGTTAAAGTCAGGTTATTACAAAGGACAGAGGAGGATGTCAAGTAGAGGAGAAAAATGCGGGAAATTATCCTGACATTGTACGAACTCTTGAAATGTTTAGTTACGCGATTATGAAACATCAGAGAAAAATCCATGTTCTGAGCAACTTTTATTTGCACTAAGAGTATAATATGATGTATTTAATAGAATTCACAGCACAGTAGGGAGAAAGTACGAGCAACCATCATAGGAAGAAGAGACGAGGGAAGGTTTTCATACCATTCGAGGCGTCAGAAACTGTAATGAGACAGACATTAGGTTTTGGCTAGCAATATCTTGGAAATTAATAATGAATAATATAAAAGAAAACGGTACAGGGTTATATATATATATATATATATATATATCCCTGGACCGTTTTCTTGAGACGAACCAGGTCTCACAGTAGACGTTGTTCCCTGTAGCTCCAAGGCTGCGCTACCTCCAGTTCGCAGGCAATGATGGACGTGCATACGGCATAATCATACATAACTATTCAGAAACCATCACGAATGCTTCGCTCAGAAACACCTGCAAAATCAACTGTCGTGGGCAGGTCTGCCATACCGTGTTGGTTCTCAGAACTAAGGCCTTAAAAAGGATGAGGCCAACAGACAAATTACATGCCTGAATGACTATTGCACAACGCTGACTTATCATATCTGGAGGGAAAATCTGCAGGCAAATTCACGAGGCATTTTTGTTCTTATGTTGCAGGCTCCAGTCACTGACGAAAGTCCACGTCATGGCCGGGCTTTCATAAATGAAATATAGAGGGAATTATAAAACGGAAAAGATAAGGGGAATGTTTGAAGAATTAAAGGCTTTAAACTGGTTAATGCTTAGAAAACAGTGAAATTAATGTCAAATTGGTGTGTGTGTATTTGGTGGAAATATACTGTCACGAATTGTCTACCCTTCTTCTACGTCGTTTGGTTTATCAGACGAATAGTTTACATCATTATGACGTCACCAAACATGATTCCTATCGTTCAAGATTTCGTAAACAAGTCGGAGTGAGGACAGTGTCAAGAATGGATCGTCACACCAAACCATGATAATAATCCTTCATAAGCCTCGCTATCATCCTGTGTGTCACGTCATCATCAACAGTCTTATACACTGGCTGTCATAAGCCATCACCGGCATTATTCTCACCAGCATTATGATCACTGCAACAACACAACCACCATAACTATAACCGTCTTCAGCGTAGACATCATCATGGACGCCATCACCATCATAACCAGTACAACTGGGCGTCATACGTATGTCTTGTAGTCAAGCAAACCGGACGGAATAAGCGCAGAAGGTTGCAGAAGCGATATGGACTAGAAAGATGAAGGCAACAAAAAAATGAAGAACGGAAAAGAACCGGGGGAAAAAAGAGGAGGACAAGGTAATGAAGAAGGATGAAGACTGAATGAGCGAATAAGAGACGAGTATGATAGTGAACAAAGGAAAGGAAAGCGAGATCATAAAGGTATGAGAATGCAGCGTGATAAGGAACAGAAAATCAGATGAATCAAACTATGTACAAGTAGTTTCCTCTCGTAATAAATAGATGAATTAGGATTACTTATTGATACTAACATTAAACATCGCACCATAAGGTGTTCCGAACCACAGCTGCGTGATGCAAGAGTGATCAAGACTACTGATTTGTACCCTGTGATTCGTGGGTTATGAGGAAGCTGTTGGCTCCCGTACTCCAAGTGCTGTAGGGAGACTCGAACCACTGTCTCAGCTACTAAATAATCAAAAAAGAACCATCAGCCAAATAGCCATTAACAGCAGCCACCAGCCAAACACTCGCCCTTAACAGCCACCAAATAACCAACCAACCAACCATCAACAGCTACCAGCTTTCAACATCCACAACCGAAAATAGCCATCAGCAAGACCTACCACCCAAACAACCACCAGCAAAACAACCAGCGTGAAAAGATAATCGCAACTTTCGAAAACATCATATTTTGTCCGGAAGTGAAGAAAACAGCATTTATTGCTCCCCCACCTTCCATTAATCTCACTCTTCCTTAGGTTAATGGAGCCAACTCTTCCAAGGGCAACTAAGGCCAAGGATTCTGTGAGAGAGAGAGAGAGAGAGAGAGAGAGAGAGAGAGAGAGAGAGAGAGAGAGAGAGAGAGAGAGAGAGAGAGCGAGAGGGATAGACCGACAGACAGAGACAGAGGGAGAGACAGACAGACAGAGACAGAGGGAGAGGCAGACAGACAGAGACAGAGGGAGAGGCAGACAGACAGAGACAGAGGGAGAGGCAGACAGACAGAGACAGAGGGAGAGACAGACAGACAGAGACAGAGGAAGAGACAGACAGACAGACAGACAGACAGACAGAGGGAGAGAGAGAGAGAGAGAGAAAGAGAATGGCCGAGTCGGGCGACTCAGATCAAGGAGTCTTTGTCTCTGGCCAAGATCGTAAGTTATTCTCTCTCTCCTGAATGGTCATGTAAAAGCCTCTGACGTACGACAAGAATGAGGGAGCAGAGTGGGTTTTTACTGGACAAGAGTAATGATCCCAAGTGGTGTGCATGGGCCCCTTGTGGTGTAGTGGTGAATGTATCTGACCATAAAGGAAAGGTCCCTGGTTCGAGCCCCAGTCTTGGTAGCTAGTAAAGTGTTGGATTTCCCATCTGTAGTTGGCGAATAAATGGGCACTCGGTGGTTCACACATCTACTTGTAATATAATTACCCCAGGATCCCTTTTCCAGGAACTCCTGCAGTTCCAAAGTTGCGCTACTTCCAGCAGCAGGAAAATGATGGACTGCTCTGAAGTGTCAAGTTCTTTATCGAGAATATACTTTCAGCGTTACAGTCTCGCCAAAGACCATTTTGCACTCGCAGCATAGCCTCACGCAAGCGGAATCCGGTAACACTCTCTCTCATATATATATATATATATATATATATATATATATATATATATATATATATTTTTTTTTCTTTTTTTTTTTTTGCTTTGTCGCTGTCTCCCACGGGGAAAATGAATCACGTTAAGTTCCCAAGTGCACTTTCGTGTAATAATCACATCATCAGGGGAGACACAAGAGAGAAATATAAGTCAACCGATATACAACGAAGAGACGTAGCTAGGACAACCTTTGGTAAATATGCAATTGTCCAAGACAATGCGATCCTGGCTGCTGGAGGTCTGTATGTTATATATATATATATATATATATATATATATATATATATATATATATATATATATATATATATATATATATAACATATATATCGCTGTGTATATATATATATATACACAGCGATCAGAGAATGTGAACCCTTTAATGGCGAAATGGCTAGTAGATGCTATCACTGACCACGTCAGGTCATCCAGTTGGGTAGATATTATAGTAGTGTTCATCATCCTAGCGGGGGAAAAGATTAAGGTAAACTACCATCGTCCTAAGATGTTGGTTCACCTGTAAACCTTTTACCTTCCACGCGCGTCAAAGTCTACAGCTTTCGGATTACGTCACCTTTTTTTTTTTTTTCTTTTTCCTCAGCTTCTTCGTGGCAGGTGAGCGACGGCTTAACGCCCAGTCAATCCCTATTAAGGAAGCCTTAGATGCCGCTCGACACCCTTGACGAAGCCACTGTCGGCAAGATAGGAATAACGAACGTCCCGGCAGCGCCAGCTAAGGATTCTCCTGACGTATGATGTCGAAGGATGAGCAGCGTCTGATGGGAAGGGTATGATACGCCAATTTTCTTCTGCGTCACTTCAAATTCTGTAACTCTCTCCCTCTCCCTCCCTCCCTCTCTCTCTCTCTCTCTCTCTCTCTCTCTCTCTCTCTCTCTCACTCCATAACATGACAAACCGTCTCGCCGAAAATTTCATCGATGACTTTGAAACATCCCACCTATTTTATATGTCACATCCTTCGGCAGTAGTTCGATACCATGAACTTGTGACAAGACAGCTTTCACCCACACTACTGTTCCCTCTCAAGTACTGGGTTCTGACAGATGTCGAAATTCTGGCGAAAATGAAAAATAAATCTTAAAGACACTAATATTTGTTGTATGGGTTCCGTGAAGAGGGATCTTTTCGACTACGATTATGGGGTCGGCTTAATGGTAATCCAACATACATTTTCCATGAAGATAAAAGGATCATGAGTTAGATAAGGAAGAGTTTGTCATATAAATCACTTTACGTAAGACAGGGAATAGCAATTGGATTAGAGAGAGAGAGAGAGAGAGAGAGAGAGAGAGAGAGAGAGAGAGAGAGAGAGAGAGAGAGAGAGAGAGAGACTGCAAATGTGCGTGTGCGCATGCGTGTACAAATACAAGGTTAAGAGACTGGGGCAACACTCATGTAAAAACCCTCCCAGTAACACAACAAATTATAACCACACCGATCAATGATCACAATGATTCCAAGATAAACCACCACGACATCTACGTTCCCAAGACGCTTTCTTCTTCTCCTTCTTCTTCTTCCCCGCCACCAGCATTTGCTGAGGAACCTTATGCAGACGAACCACAACTTAGAAAAAAAAAAAAAAAAAGAGACAAATCATAACTGAATTTCAATCGCATCTTAACTTTGCTCGGCAGATTTCAAAACATCTTCAACTTTTGGCTGGGATGGTCTTCGTAAACTTGGATACCCTACTGATGACGTCTGCCTGCCAAGAGCTCAAGCACATTATACCCAACTTGTGTGGCGAGTGAATCAAATCTTCCACTCTCTACGTGGGAAAGACATTAAAAGGATAATAAAAAAGTAAAAGACACTCAGTAATAGGCAATCTTCCTCACTTCCCCGAGAGTTGCCACATGTCTCATCTTTTATGTATTAGTCATCAACAAACTCGTTACCATCTTCCATAAGCACAAAGGAAGTTCTAATTTCAATCTTACACACGCGTTAAAAATATCTTTCCGTCTTAATATGCTAATCTCCCTCTTGTGAACACACAATAGTCTCTGAATTAACATGGAGAGACTTTTTTTTAACGAAAGGAATAGGGGAACAAAAATCTTAAGCCCGTTTTTAAGACAAGCTAGCTTCGAATTCGTCTTCCAAGTTTCAAATTCTTTCCCTTTCTTTTACCCAGCGAGACATGCAACTGTGAGGGACTGCGAGTCTCTTCATGGAAAGATAGGGGCGAGGCAGGGGTGAGGGTTTGGTTTATATGACGACGGGTTTCGTGGGTTCCTCTTTGCTCCCGTACCTCTGACCAACCACTTCTCCTTCCATGGGTTCTCCTTTGCTCCAAGACACGTCGCCATCTGTACCCGGTCAAACAGATCGCTCTCAAACATGCAGCTCTCATGTCTGTCTATCCACCACAAGCAAGCTGATTCTCCTGTAACTTATCCATGTCTTGCCTCCGTCGATGTTTCACTTTTTCGCCGATATATGGCTTAGATGTTGGGGGGCCTAGCGCACAACATTTCTATCCAATGGTTATGAAGGTACTACATTACACGCCTCACTGGTTAATCCTGCCAAGAGGCTACTGTTTTTATACACAGGAATGAAATTAAATCTCCCAATATACATACATTTCAATCTCTCACAGCTACGTGTCTAAAGACACGAACAGTATCACTCCTCAGCAAGCAAAAAAAAAAAAAAAATCAACAATTCGTGAAGGTAAGAATAGATGAAATACAATGAAGAACCATCACAACTCTCTCGATGCCTTGTAAGTCAGGACGTGGCCACTGATATTCTCATCAGAATACTAAAACTGCCTCAAAAAGAATCATAAACTTGTCAGGGAGTGAGCCACCGTCTCTCTCCGAAACGTCCGTAATATCCAATCCACAATCCTTTTCGCTGACGCCATAACTGTTTTTATGGCTTTCAATGAAAACGAGATCCTCTTATGATGCGCCCGTCGTGTTCCTGTGAAAGGTATTTGTTTTGGAGATGTTTGATTTCTAACCTTTAAAATCTACCAACATCAAAAGCTCATTAGATAATTGTCAATCTTATGATGCTTCCAAGATTTTTGTTCTTATGGTCCAGAAGATGTAATGCATAACAGGTCCCAAAATGGTCTGGATAATGTAAATGATCTAGTTCTCGAATATTCGATTTTACTGCCAATTTCTATTTCGATATTCTTATGAGGTGTGATGTCAGGCCTTAAGAAGTCTTTGCAGAGACCTTCATAACCTCACCTGGGGCTTTCAAATCACCTTAGGATGTTGCTGGGTTAACACTTTCTGGCTACAGAATTAAACCACGAATTTGTTTCCCCATTTTTTTGGCGAAACTGGAGCTCCATCAGTTTATGTCCGTGATCGTTCCCCGATTCCAGTAATTAGGGTTCCATTTGGGGTCGTGAATCTCTGAACAGAACCGTACCATCCATAAATGAATAGTTTGGATTGATTTAATTCTTTCGAGTCTAATTGCTATTTTGATAAAGTGATGATTCCCAGTTGATTTCAATCTGGTTCACCACCATCGGCGAGGGTGTTATCGGCTTTTCGAATCGGCCCCAGTCACAAGGGTGGTTGTGAACGTGGATTTTGCATGGATGATACACTTACCCTCCAACTCATAGATGGCGATCTTTCCCTCACTAAACTTCTTGACAGCAGCTGGGTATTTATGTTTCGTTTATATTGCCTGTCTTTTCCTATTAAATCTATTCGTTTTAAGGCAACTCAGGCTACTCATAGTCACGGTTATCAGTTTCCAATATGTAGCCGAGGTCCATTTTTCGAGTTTGATCTGGTTGCCCCTTATACATTCTCAGGGAATAGGTTTAATACTATGGTGGACTATTTTAATGTTAGTTTCTTCATTCTTTATCATACATACGACTATTCGTCATCCTCACCAAGATTCAATTTCTTATGTCGTGAGGTTCAACCTTAAAACCAATTTTAAGGTTTCTGAAAGTCTACGTCAGGTCATTTAGATAAGCGCTGTGCTCTGTCGCTGAAGGTCTAAAGTTCTTACTTTGGTTCATTCCTATTTTCCATTTATCATTGTAGAATTTATCATACTATCACTCGTGCGTATTTGTCTAGGGCTTTGGTCTAAGAAGCATTCTGTTAAGGTATCATCGGGAGTACATCAGAATCTTTCCTTTTTCCACTATTTCATCCCTGATCGTGAATACCACATGAAGACGATTTCCCAAGTGATGGTCTGTGGGCAAACTGTACGAGTGTAATCTGACTATCTATCTTCCTTCCATTTCCTGCGAGGAGGAGGTTGAAATCCACGAGAGAAATTATGTTCGGAGGGGATTTCCCAAGGTTTTTCCAGGCATTTTTCCCCGTTTCCCACAAGCGTTAAATAAACTCCGAGATTTCGTACATCTTAGTTTAGTATACTAAGGGAAAATTGTGTTTTCAATCTCTATCTTTTATGACTGATGACCACAGCTTAATGCAGGTGTTTGCACCGTTCCTTATGCACAAGTACTCCACTATATGATCGGTTCGTTCCAATTGTTACGTAACTTTTCGACCTATTTTACACTACTCGCCTTTACCTCTGATAACCAGTTTTTTCAAACATCAAAGTCTGTGTTCTTATTCTGGACATGTTCACTCAGGCTCATGATATCTTTGTAAAATGATGTGCGAGGTCACAGACACCTGCAGTTAAGAGGAATCAAAGGCTGTGTTTGGTACTAGAAATATCGAGCGTTTTCTACTCAAACATCTCGGAACTGACGTATGTACGGACTATACGATGGTGGGATTGCCTAATGTATGTATGAATAATGATGGTAGGATAGTAGTTCTGTGGTGTCCAGAACCCTTTCCTCTGCAAGAAATAGATTCTGAAGGTCTTTTTCTCTTATCTCGGACAATTCTTTTATCCATCTCTGCTACTGCTTTCTCAATGCAAAGAACAGGTGTGTTTCTTACCCAAGGCCAAACAAAATAACTTGGGGCACCTTACCGAAAATCCATCAAAGTGGCATTTTCACTACAGTTACCTGTATGTCACTGTTTCTACGATTAATGATAGCGATCTGTGGATCTTTAGAAATACTCCTTTGTACCATTTTCGTCTTCCCTGTGATATGGTTATGTATATCTAGTTGGTACAGAGTGTAGTCGGCCACCAAGACCACTTTCATCACTGAAGTATACTTCTAACAAAATGTTGAATGATGAAAAATGGCCTGCATCAAATCAACGAGTACGACGAATATAGAAACAAAAAAACTATACATTTTGATATACCGCACGATCCCTAGTGTGTTTGTGGCCATTATGGTGATTGTTTTGTTTTTCAAATGAATCATCGAGAGAGATTCCACATATCGACTTTGTCACAGTATTTTCCTTTCCCGCTCTTGCATTTCATCATCATGTATCCAATCGTTGCTCCCGCAACCCCTGGATGAGAATGAGTGATTAGGATTCTTCTCTGTGCTCTATCGTCTATTCGAAGCACCTCATTGTTGCTGGCATTTGCGCATTCCAAACGTGTCTTCTTACTGATCTCTCTTGTCCACCAGATGAACGTTGGTATAGGCAGCCCCGAGCGAGAAAACTCCCCTCTACCTGGATGTCTTGTGTTCATATGCTTTAATGTAGTCTTCCTGAAATCCTCTTTTGACGAAATATAGCAAATGTCTTACGAAAATGTGAATATAATATATATATATATATATATATATATATATATATATATATATATATATATATATATATATATATATATATATATATATATATATATATATTTGCACTGCACTTTGATTAGAACGGTTACCCCTATTGCACCAGCACATCTCTAAAAATTTCTCCCCCAAACAACGAAAGGCATTCTGAAACCTCCCCTCCACCACCACCTACAACAGTGGCTGGCTGAGAAGGTGGCGTTCCTCCTCACCCTCTCGCCCTGCTTGGGTGGGTTGCTGGGATTAGACACCAGACGTGTACCTCCCCGAGGCTGCTTCCACGATCTCGAAAAGAATCGTTCCGGGATCGTAGTTCTACCGGAGGTGGTATGAAACCGTCTCGAAGCAGTAGTTGTAATCTGGTACCAGACTGGATCCTGGAAAGATGTATTCCCGAATCCGCGTCTTAGAAAATATCTATTCTTACTCTTGGTGTTCAAGAGACACTGAATGACTGGTAGCGACACTAGTTTCTTTTTCCAGTACATGCATCTAGGAGAGAGTGATTCCATGAAGTCCCGTCTTTCTAAACATACTAGCGGGTTCGCTCGACATCAAACTATTACACCATCTTAAAAAGACTTTGTACATGGTGCGTATCACCTTACACATGACTGTCTTTAAGAACACCTTGCCAATAGATGGGTTCCTTGCCATCCACTCGCCTGGGGGAGAGCATTTCCTAACATCACATCCAGCTCCAGTCTCCAGATCAAAGCGAGACTTTTCACCGTCCTTTACACTCGTTATTTCACCATATAACTCTCAGGTACCAGTCAGGCAGATATCAAAAACGTTTTCTACGGTTCGATTTAGCCTTCATCCACCCCAAAATCGTGTGTGTGTTCTATATTATCCAGTTATAACGTTTATATCAATTTTGCTTCTGGCATTAACGTAGGATAAAACAATCTTATTTATATAGCTTGCAAGTTTTTAGATATCCTGTAAATAAAGCCAAAAACTATATAATGCGACGTAAATGGCTTTAAACTTACACATATCTTTTTCATGCTATAAACCTCTTTATAGAGGTTTACAAATTCCACAAAATCACTCAATCTACCATTAGTCTACGTAATAAGTCTTCTTCCATCCATTATTTTGAGCACTGTTGCCAAGAGATCCAACCGCATTCCTGTTTCTTAGCTATCAATCCTAGCTCGCCCAAAGGAGAAGACATCCGCTACTACAACCACACAAACTTCTCCTTTCGTAAAGTCTCCAGATGACAAGCCACTCTATCCCAAGCAAACGTTTTGGTTATAAAGCTTATTTCTTATGACCAAGAAGTTCTTCTTCAGAATCATGCAAGGTCTACCCTCATCCTGAACTTCAGTCTGTCCTTAATCTTACAGCGTTTTTAGACACTGTAGTTCTTGATCATTTCAGTGCCAACGATGTTTAACAACATAAGCATTCGTCTGAAAAATATTCCTGTGGGAAGAGAGACTGCCATCTTTTCTGTCTCTAGTGTCTTCATGCAGCTTATCCATGAAGCAACCCGAAACACCTCTGGAACGAAATATATACATATTCTTCCTCTTTTCCTCTCTACAACTACCAAGCCTGCGCATCAAGCCTGTTTGCTATATCTTTTACTGGCATTCCGTCGGGGACTGTTTCTAACGCCTCTTACTTATCCACAAACACGGTCAATTCGTCCATCTTTCCAGCTCTTACCTACACACACACACACACACTATCTCAAAAACATAAAAGGTCTATTATTCACCAGTTCTTCCCTTTTCAACCATGTAGCCCCACATATGGTTAGCCTCTCATTTTCAATCACTCTTCGTTTTACTCATCTCCTCCATCCGTTTTCCGTAAGGTGCTTGTCAACAGATACTAACCTATAGTTTACGGGAACATAACCTATTGTCCTTCTTGAAAATAAAAGGCAAAATATTTTTCTTTCGTGTCTCAACGGTACCGATCGCTTACCCATCGAGGTCCTCCTAGTCTCGAGTGGACATTCCCGTGTGTGAACAGTCCGAGTACACAGGACGAGATAGTGTCAGGGTCATGCGCTATATACTGATCTACGTCCTTTATGAGCCAAGGATGCGTCTTGCCTAACGAACTCAAGTGTTACGTATGATATCCTCCGAGCCTCCCCAGCCTATGCTAGTAGTATTCATATGGTTCTTCATAGTAAATACACTTTGGAGCTTGCTCTCACTTCTCTCTCTGGTTTGATCCAGTAATATATAAAAAGGTACGAGGAAGGTGGGGTGATATGAAGAGTGGGCTGAAGATAGCTGAAGAGGGTGTGGCAATCTGATTCGAACACATGGAGCTAATTTCGTCGTTTTAACCATCCTTTCCACAAAGTCTTTCAATCCTATCGTGTGTTATATAACCGATGATTTACTCCTGATGAATTATAGTAATAGTTTTGAATTTTCAGTTGCCTTATTCCACACCATTTTTTCCCATATTACATCATTACAACTTTATTATCCTAATCTACTTATTCCATGCCCCTTTACACGCATCGTGCTGTTCGCTGTGAATCTACTATTTTTCTACCATCTAATGAAACGTTTTCCCATTTCTCTCTCCCTGAATCCTATCCATGGCAACCATTTACAGACTCCCTCATTACAGACTTCACGGAAACTCCTGTAACACAGCTCAAAAGTCTGAAGTTCCCTGTACCAGTTCATGGTCCTGTAGACGCTGTATAGCTTTCTAAAATTCCCGTTCGAGATTATCCGCTTAGTCTGTAGGTTTTTCCTTGATGCTTTAATTATCTAATCTCTCTAATAACCAAAAACTCAGAGGACAAGGATCGTAGGATTATTTTTTCCCCTGTGTGTGTGTGTGTGTGTGTGTGTGTGTGTGTGTGTCTACCTGTAAGTACCCACTTGTACTGTAGGGGAAGGGAGTTCTATACTTATGGGTCCTCAGGGCCCCATCTCTTAAAGTTTCTCTACTATCAGACAACTTTTCAATCCCCTGTATAGTGTTCACATTCATTATTTCATTATTCACTTAGTTCCATTCATCCTCAACTCTAACATTAAAAAATTCTTGAAATGTTTCCTTGTATGCTTCTTAAATTCAGGTTAATAGCCTTAGGCTGTTCTAGCCCTACATCTTTCCAAGAACTGTTCACTGTCTCTAAACTGTTCCTCGTCTAACAACCTTGTTTATGTACAGTGTTCTACTCCAGTCTGTACACACACACACACCTCAGCCTAGGGTGGGTACCCATGTACCAACCAATCCCGAAGGGTGATGAACAGCTGGGATTGGTTGTGGGCTGAATGCCGCGCACAAGTTTCAAACCCATGCAATTACGACCCCGGGCAGGCCCTTACTGACGAATGACCAGTAATGCTAACCACTAAAACACGGAGGCCACTGGTGCGTGTGTGTGTGTGTGTGTGTGTTCCTATTTGTTTCTATGGGAAGCGAACAAATATTCATATCATTCCATCCGTAAAACACATGATGGTCCAGCACTTTCAAAATATTAAAAATTATTTAATATCTCGCATAGTGTACGTCCTCATTTAATTAATTCAAAGGCCCTGTGCATTCAGCAAATGAATAAATATTTTCTTGCAACCTTCTGGTTATTTCCATTTCTATATCATCTATCTTTCCTTGCCCTGTCCACCCTTGCCTTCAATAGATCTATCCTTAGTTTTTTTTCAATTCATCAATGCATCAGCTCTACTAACATTCTTCCTTCTGTGTCTGTCAAATGATCACGTGTTTTGTATAATCAGCATCCCAAGGTATTCCACACAACCTTATTTCCCCATGCTCACCTCAGCTGACCTATTGATCGACTGAAGTCGTCCTGATCCCCTCTTTATTCCTAGTACGAGACGATCCAATCCCTAACCTACTTGCCTTACCCAGTCTTAGCGAGGTAGAATCAGGAACAAGCAAACGTCGGTCCCACTTGTTTGCTACCGAATCTCTTGTTGCCGTGTATAATGAACGAAACCAGAGCCACCAACCATATACAACTAAACCTCACAGACCAGACCACTCCATGATTTATCTTCACCGTTTCATCTGTCCTCGTTCAGCATGATGGCAGCACATCGCCCCCCGTATACAACATCGATCCGATTACAGTATCCAGTGTACTCCTCTCGCCCTCCTGGATATTCAAAACTCAACACCTAAAAGCCTCCTTCACTCCATCTGTACACCTCTTTTTTGGTCTCCTACACTTTGCTCCTTCCACTTCTGATATCTATATTCTCTTAATTCTTTTATTCCCATTCTTTCCTATTTCACCTAACCATTTCTGAACACCTTACTTGAACCTTTCTCATGCTGCACTTCTGAAAACACCTTCTTGCACAATCGATCCGTCTCATCTTGATTTTCCAACACATCACCCCTCGTCCCCCTCCTTTGTATTCACAACCCTCACATCCATACAACACTGGTGGGACTATTATACCTTCAGATATACACATCTTTGTCCACACTGACCCTAAACTCTTCTTCCCCACGCTCCTTCGTGCACCCAAGACCTCTGCTGCCCCTTCCATTCTATGACTTTCTTCAGCCTCCAGGGTTTCATCTGGTGCCACGTTCACTCAGGTATCTACAACACTCCACTTCATTCTGGTCCTCCCTATCTATACTTACTCAGATTGTCTTGTCTCCCATCCCTCTTCCAGCTGAAACTAATTATCGTGGTTCTGAAAATCTCTGGAATTTGTGTCTGGAGTCTGCCACCAGAGCAGTCTCATCTACATACAGCAAATGACTCCGACGCACCCAAACCTCTGCAACCCTTGCATAACATCTGCCCCTCGTTCCACCCTATCCATGAACATATTACAGTCATGATGACATCACATAACCCTTGACGGAGACCCATCTTCAGCAGAAACCACTCCCTTCCTTCCTAGTCACACACACGTCTTACTCTCCTATTAAATCAGTCCCTTCCTTCCTTCCTACTCACACACTCACACGTCTTACTCTCCTGTTAAGAACTCGTCACTACATTCAAAAACTCTCCACTACATTTACAAACTTTCCTCCAACATGCTGTTTTCGTAACACCTTCCACAAATCATCTCTAATAACACCATCATATGCTTTTCCCAGACTCAATACCCCATTCAGATTTTTCTAAGTATCACTTGTAAAAGTTCTTCAAAGCAAACATTGGGTCCACGCATCCTAAACCAGTCAATGAAGCCACACTTCTCCTCCCTCTCAATAATTACTCCCAAACAACTTACTAAATACAGTCAACATTTTTATAATTCAGTACTTCGAACATTCATTCTTGTCTCCGTAACCATATACATGACAATCAGGTTGATATAATATCCTCATCCACTAATCGTTTAACGAAGGTGCCAGTACTGATCCTTGTGGCACTCCACTAGTCATATCCTTTAAAGATGAACTTCATTTCCAAACGTCTGTTCTCATCCCTCTCCGACTTAAATCGCTCTAAATCCACCTCTCCGCTTCCCCAGTAATACTCTCCTGCTTTCTTATTTTCACTAATAATTCATTACGTGACACACTATCGAAGCTTTTAAGGTCGACATTCATACAGCTCAACCAACCCTTCCCTCCTCCAATTTATATTTCGGCGACCCTCACAGAAATCCAAGAGGCTGATATCCCAATCCTAGTCGCCCATTGCTCAGACATATGCAACCAAAACGTTATAATACATTTCTTCGAATTAATTCACAAGTTACTCCCAGCCACGTACAACATGACAGCATTCTCGACCTCCAAAGCTGTCTGTGTACACAGCAAATCCAACGCACGTTAAATGCTTTCCCTCCACCTGAATGATACCATAACACACAGGTGATACTGGGTAACTTGTACAGTCTGCAAAACACATTCAGTGCTAATAATTTCCCGCCACACAATTCCATCCAATAAATAAAAATTAATTTTACGTACAATCAAAATCAACAAGTATAATGAGTCTTTTCCGTGTGTGTGTGTGTGTGTGTGTGTGTGTGTGTGTGTGTGTGTGTGTGTGGAAAAATTCATTGTTAAGGGTTAAAAGCAACAAATAATAGAGATGTAAAATACTTGTCATTAATGATAACGTCTTCGATCTTCTCCATCCATACAGCAGTCCCTCCCTCCCAACACATGTAAGAAAACGTATTTTCCTCGTCCGTTTTAGATCCACAGTGGAACACCAAAAGCAATAAATAATCCATGTTTTTATAACCCTAAAAAGTGACAAATTACTTTAATATATATATATACATACGGCTAAAGAGGATCATATTTTGCGTATTTGCATTGCTGACGATCCGGAGGCACGTGTATCTGCCTAAGGGTGAGAGTGGGAGGGAGGGAGGGAGGGAAAGGAATCGCGCTCTGTACCGCGCCGGATATTGCTGACGAAGTGTGTGATCAGAGCTGCCGACTGCCGCCGCTCCCAGAGAGATCGGATCAGCCTCTCGTACAGCGCACATCACTGAGGAAGACGAACGGCAAAATCTATGATGCGCATACATACGACACGAATGGCTGGGAGGAAGAACTGCTGGGTTTGTGACGATACAGAACCCAGGATTATAGATAGAAATGTACATAGATACAAATATAGACGGTGGTATTACGATCAATACTAGAAGCGGAGTATAGAAATAAAGACAAAGAGTTAGTGTTATCATAACTAGACGAGTTAGAATGAAAATATATGTGAAGATTAAGTGGTATTACGATTAATAAAGATACAAGACTCGATGGAAAATAAACAGGTTATCAGGATAGAGATATCAGATCGCTAACTTGGGATTAAAACCTCGTCTTATGGAAAACTGATACTCTTTGATGCCAGAGACAGAGGTTTGAACAGGCAAAGAAAATACACGATACACTCAAAAAGGATCAAAGACTCTTCTTACTGTTTTCACATGGACAGACGTACAAGTGTGTAAACCTGATCTCTGTTAACTTAAGTAAACTTACAGTACGCTATAAATGCATCATATTACTCACAAATCACACTAACACTCAGCGTGATGCAGAAAATACTACACAAATACAAGACCCAACACCCGACCAAAACTCTCGTCACACACTCTTACCTTAGCGAGGCCACAATCTGGATAAGAAGGATAAAGAACCTTGGGGATAAGTACACATATCTTGATCTTTGTGCACGTCGTCCACTGCGGTGATTGCAACGGCGGGAGGTGACCAGCGGGAGGATGTGGTGGTGTTTGAGGAGGAGGAGGAGGAGGGAGAAAGGGCTAAGGTACGAGCGAGTGAATGGTGGTGAGGGGAGTAACGATATGAAAGGATAAGGAGGGTGAGAGGTGTGTGTGAACAGAGGGTAGCGAAGGAAAACCCCGGGAAAGGTAGGTAGGTAGGTAGGAGAGAGAGAGAGAGAGAGAGAGAGAGAGAGAGAGAGAGAGAGAGAGAGAGAGAGAGAGAGAGAAGCAGCAGAAGAGGGGAGACGATGGCAGTCTTGTGTGGGGCTGATGGGTCTGGCTAGTTGAAGGGTATACGTAAAAGGGCTTGTGGAGAGGGTGAGGGAGGACTGAAGGAGACAGCTTGTGGTTGGGGTAGGGACGACTGGTGGAGGAGTGAGGGAAAGAGCGTGTGGTTGGGGTAGTGAGGAACTGAAAATGGGAAAAGAGAATAAAATCGAGGTAATGAGAGTGGAATGGAGCCGAGAGGGAGATATGGGAAAGGGCTGGTGAGGGGAGACTGGAATAAACAAAAAATGGTCTACTGAAGAGAAAGACGTGCAGGAGGGAATGAAGGAGACGGAGGAGGGAAGGAGGAGGAGGAGGAAGGCAGGGCGGCAGCTCGAGTGCGCCAAGCCCCAGGAGAGTAAACAGACACACATTAGGGCCGTCAGCGCCGGCCTGGCGGGTCTCTGGAGGGCCAGATAACACGCCCTTGACGCGTGCACTACACGCTGGCCCCTGTAGGCGACATGGACACTCCCAGGTAGAGAGAGAGAGAGAGAGAGAGAGAGAGAGAGAGAGAATGCAATGGGTACTTACGAAGCACAAGAGTACGCCTTTGACGAGCAGGGTAATCAAGCAGGTCAGAGCTATAACACAAAGTGTTCTCGCCTACAACTTACAAAACCACAGATCACACACTGCTCTACTCCTCTCTCTTGGCTGCACCTCACTACTTACCTGAAAAGAGAAACGAGAAAAGATTAGGAAAGGAAATAATGTGTGTGTGTGTGTGTGTGTGTGTGTGTGTGTGCGTGTGTGTGTGTGTGTATTCACATTTATACGAGCATTTAAGTAAAACTACATTATCAAATCAGTCTAATATCAATTTCATATGAGCATTTAAGTATATTTACACCACCAAAACAGTCTAATAACATACAATGTGATGAGCCCAACAAGAAAATTCACGAGCGTTAGAAAAACTTTCTAATTACTCCCAACATTCCTCCCTGATGGATCGAGTGACTCGACCCACATTAGCCCAGGAAAACAACGGCTTATTTCTGTTACGGAAGACTCAGGTTTCCCCTTCAAGAATCATAGTGTTACCCCGAGCGACCTGCGTCGTGTATACATTTTTGGTACGGATGATCCTACTGGAGGATATAGGTGGCTTTAATACCCTTTACCCTCGCGTAAGAAACAAAATCATATGCTTTGAGAAGGAACTGGATCCAGATATCGCACGTCTACCTACACGAGGACCACAGAGGAAGAGCAATGTCTTCTCCAGCGACAACCCTTACGCCATTTCCTAAGTACGAGATACGATGACCTTAACTGCGAGTGATTCTGTGGGGATCCAGGCCCATCGGGATCACCCTGCAAGGACTGAACTCATCCTTTCCTGTTACTAACTCGCATACGTCGCTCTCAATACGATCTGTGGCCCTCTGTCTATACTATCTGTCTTCCAGTGGCCGTAACATTATGCCGATGGTCCAAAGGCATTAGGCATACGATGAAACGACTTCATCATTAAGTTCAATGTCCTCTGAAGTCCATCCTTCATGACAATCATGCTTATGGTTTTCGGTCATCTCTGCATCCACCGAAAAGACTATGTAGCCGGTCCACAATATTCCATATATCGAGCCCCTGGTTCCCTTATTTCTCCCTTCCGTGGTCCTGTATGCGCTAGGTCCATGGTCCATTAGCCAAACAATGGACCGCCCTCTATCGATCTAACAGACGACTCACCATGCAAACATTCCAAGCCCCTCCCAGTGGATCCCTCACTCCCTCCAGTTTCACAAGGGGAGAACGAAGGATCCGGTTCTCAGACCACGAAGTGTTCGCTTACTATATGTATCCGACTCGTGGCTTATACATATCTATCTGCATCACTTCTAAGAACTATCCTCATATATCTACCATGCATTTTACGATGTCACAGTTTCTGAAATGCTACGAAACTCGTGAATAGGAAATTAATGACAGATGGTGAATAATTTGGCCGGAGCCAAAACCCACACTCGCAGCAACCATAGATCTCCCATAAAAGCAGCAACAGAAAGAAAACAGAATAAAGGAGACAAAATCTTGAACAAAAAAATTAATGGAACCCTGAGGGAACACTCGAATAGACCATAAAGCAATGAGACGAACCCCGAAGCAAATATAAAACCGAAAGAGACGCCTCCAATCACCACTGGCACCAACTGGATTCCATCTATGAAAAAAAAAATATGGATGTACAAATGTGGTCCCCTGTAAATACGGTTTATAGAGTAAAATATATATCAAACCTCCTTAAAAATATTGAGCACTGTGAGGGCACAATTGAAATCCCTTGAGCGAAAAAAATGAACATTAGAAAGCACAAGGAACCCCAGAGAAACAAATAGTATCCCCAAAGAAACAAGTGTATAAAGGAAAACTCTAACTCGAAAGTATAAACAAAGGAACACTCTAGGCTACAAACTGAATTGGAAATGAAGCAAATGGTTCCTCCTAGGATGAAAAGAAAATTCCCCTAAGATACCAATGGAATTATCTAGGGATACGAATGAAATCTTCGAAGACATGAATGGACATCCCAAGGTTATGAATGGTATTCCCGACGAGACGAAGAAAATCCCTCGGAAGTACGAATGGAATCTTGGAAAATTCATTCCTCTTAGAAAATGGCCCTTTATCTGCATTTTCTAACGATTATCACCCAGAACGTAAATAGCAATTGGTTCTGAAGTCTAGTATCATATCTGTGGTGCGTAACAAGAACCTTGAACACATACGGGTAGTTGCTGGTTAATTACTGGCTCCCCGGGTGTTGTAAGGTCAGACACCACCCCTGCTCGTTAGCCGGGTAATGGGAAGAGCCAAGGGGACGAGATGAAACCCCTTCCATATCCATGTATTCTCTTTCTCTCTCTCTCCCCCTCTCATTTCATCCACCGATCTTTCCTGTCTCTCTTCTGTATCTCGCGGGGTATCCCTCGTCGTGTTTCTCCCTTTCCCTTCCTCATTCTATACAAGTCTCTCTCTCTCTCTCTCTCTCTCTCTCTCTCTCTCTCTCTCTCTCTCTCTCTCTCCCTCTAATATTCCTGCTATTCATCGCAGTTGAAATAACTCCTCCAAACTCCTCGAAAAACGCGACGGGAATTCTGGACAGCCTTCTGCTTTAGTGTCCTGCCTCTGCTTCCACAAGATACGAACCTGGGATACTCCTACTGTCCTTTTAAGAGACGCCCCTCCTCATGGGACCGTCAGGACTCCTAGTAACCATCCTATCTACATAAGTCTGCATCTATCTACATATCCGTCTACACCCACCTACACAGCCGTCTATCTCTCTCTCTCTCTCTCTCTCTCTCTCTCTCTCTCTCTCTCTCTCTCTCTCTCTCTCTCTCTCTCTCTCTCTCTCTCTCCTCTCTCTCTCTCTCTCCCCCCCTTTTCTCTCTCTCCCTCACTCTCTCTCTCTCCCTCTCCTCCTCTCTCTCTCTCTCCCTCCCTCTCTCTCTCTCCCTCCCTCTCTCTCTCTCTCTCCGGAGTAACGCGCGCCTCGGGGCATCGTTTGTCCCTGGTTCAGTCTCGGTCTCCCCCCAGATAAGGGACCCTCTTTAATACAAGGCGGTTGACACGCTCCCGGAAATCGTAATATCGGTCAACATCGGAAACAGGAGAGAAGGAGCTACTTCCTCCTGGTGCTGGGATTATGCGCTTTACGAACACGTACCTCCACAGAAAATAGAAAATATTCACACGAGAAATGTTCATATCATACCTTAGGATACATCGAGAAAAAGACACAATTACAACACCATTAATGTTGAAGATAATGACAGGGGTACAGAAAGAGTTACATTAAGTTACTTGTAATATATGACAGTTTATAATTAAAAGTGCAATTGAGTACATAGCCAGAGGAAGTTTTCTCGACGCGCTGTGTGTTTTATGAAGACATTGTTACGGTTCATGACACGTGAGAACAGGTCAGGGATAAGCGTGGTTGGTGGAGTGAGGTGCAGGTAGGGGTGGTGAGGGATGGTGGGAGGAAGAATGGGTGTTGCAGTGAAAGGGAAGTGGATGGAACGGGAGATGGACGTGAGAGGGAAGTGGACGTAGAGAAAAGGGAGGGGGATGGAAATGATGGAAGCCAAGGATGTACTTCTGTTGTCTGCTTGACGAATGGCTGCAGAGGATGGGACATCTCTTCCTCCTCCTACACCTCGTCTTCCTCCTTCTCCTCCTCTTCTTACTCTTCCTCTATTAGCTAAAATGGCGTTTGAAAGGACTCCAATTTACTTCCGCGAGGCAATGCAAAGATATAAACTGAGGAGAGGGTGCCAATGAGGACAGAGTGACGAATATTGAGAGGTTAAGTACACACGAGAGAGAGAGAGAGAGAGAGAGAGAGAGAGAGAGAGAGAGAGAGAGAGAGAGAGAGAGAGAGAGAGCAGAGCGTGCGACCTTCGCCTCATCTCAGTCAACTGCTACAGAGGACCAAGCACATCAACCTCGCCTCCAGCCTCGTCCCATACCCTTCTAGCAAGACCTTACTAGGCCAATAATGTCTCCACCATCGGATGGATGTCGCAAGCCTGACAGACATTCACGTCCAATACTACTACTCCTACTACTGTTCCCCTTTGCGAAACCCACCTTTTTCACCCTCTCCAGGCTCGGCCTGTGGAGGAAGACTACAGCAAAAGCAGATGGATGAATAGTGCTTCAGCCATTCACGAAAACATCACCTTAAAAGTTCTCGCGCCACTTTAAGAGTGAGAGGAACGAGCTGGTGTCAGACAAGGGTCCCTTTCGGCCTAGGCCCACTGGAGATCTGACGAATCTAAGAACAGAACAAAAACTCCCACGTCACACCCAGCCTTGGAACATGTTTACACAACAGATGAACATCAAAGAGGCCATGTCCTCCGGACAGCTGAAGTTACGAGCTCACACACCTGTCTTCGGTAAAATTCTCTCCAAGAGACTTTTTTTTTCAGAAAACTTCTTTAAAAGCAATAATTCCACTGCAGCGACATACAAATATATAGCATTTTATTCTTTGAGGAGATCATACACACATACATATATATATATATATATATGATTATTACACGAAAGTGCACTTGGGAACTTATCGTGTTTCATTTTCCCCGTGGACTCATAGAATAGGAATATCTTGATCACGCGCAAAATTGTGATCCTTTCCAATATATATATATATATATATTAGTGCGAGTGTGTGTTAGTAAGAATAAAACTCATGTATGTATCTTTCGTGTAGCAGAATACAAGTAAGAGGGGTGGGAGGTTGGGGGCCGGAAATCCTCCCCTTCTTCATTATCCCCTAAAATTTCCCTCAAAGGCTCAGTCGTCTGTTCCTGCCGCCAACTTGTAGAGTTTTTATTACTACTCGTCTTGTATTCCTTGTATCTGCTGCCGTGGGTTCATTATCATGTATCTTTGTCTTTTCCTTACCTTTCACGGCATTTGAAGTGATCCATTAATTCCGTTTTGCTTGTGAAAATGTATGTTTCTCGATTCTTTCTTCTACGTTTATTACATTCACTTCATAGGGAAAGCGCGTGTACCCATTTGCCTATAAGTAACTACTCAGTTCTCATTAAGCAGGCTTGGCGCGTAGGACTCGCCACATTTCCCCATTAACAATGCAGTTTCTCTATGGCGGATCACGTACCCTGGATAACAGTGAACCATGCGTTCATATAGTTGTTTTCTGAACCAATCAATTTTCTTCATATGATTCTACGCTTAACCCGCACGTGTTTCTTTCGCTTGGTAATGCACTAAACACAATATTCCCCAGATTTATTGCAAGCTCTCGCATAAATCTATATTTGATACCGTTCTCCACACTGCTTTTGAAGATATCAATCCAGACTTAATTATCCGTTTCCTCCCAGCTAACTCGATTTCACTTTAATCACATCGATCTCGATATTCCCAACGATCACATCATGTTATGTTTCTTCGTCTTTGTAAGAGGAGGTAAAGGCGCACGTAACGGAGAGAGAGAGAGAGAGAGAGAGAGAGAGAGAGAGAGAGAGAGAGAGAGAGAGAGAGAGAGAGAGAGAGAGAACAAAAGGGGGCAAAGAATAAAGACATTCGTCACGGGGGAAGAATGGTCTGAGACCCAAGGCGAGACGGTCAGGTCAGTGCCCTGGCTGCCGTGGAACACAAGGTGGACCTGGGTCTCCATGACGGGGACTGACTGGGGATCTCCATGATGGTGAGTGACTGACGGGATCTCCATGATGGTGAGAGACTGGGGATCTCCATGATGGTGAGAGACTGGGGATCTCCATGATGGTGAGAGACTGGGGATCTCCATGATGGTGACTGGGGTCTCTGTCTGTACCAGCGTGACTGTACCAGCCTCCAGTTTGTCGACGTGCATCACTTACCATCTTGTTATCTTCACCAATTTCGTTGGTAGGGATTTCTGTTCAGTCACTCCCATTATCTTCCTCGTCACATTCATCTACTTGGTTTATAAATCTCTCCGTTTAGGTACATCACTTTCAGTCTTACAGTATAAATCCCTTTGTTTCTTGCAGTTTTCATTTGTCTATATGTATTTTTTTCCATCCCTTTTTCTTAGTGTTCCTTTTTTCCGTATTCTTTGTTTCAACGTACACGAATCTATGTACCTGCTAGTTTGTTCGTTCCTCTGCATGCCTTCGTTTCTCTTTTTCTTTACGTATGTGTATGTTTTCCGGACAGATTAGCTTATCTACCTTCCTCGCTTTTCACTTTAGTGTCTTTCTATGTCTGTCAACTTTTCCCTGTTCGCTTACCCCTATCCTATAGTGTCGGTCATTCCACTTGTCTGTGTTCTCGTGTCTTTTGTCCTTCAGGTCTGTCTATATGGCTGTTATTGCCTGTATCATGCGGGCTGTGTCTGTCTGTCTTTGTGTCTGTGCTTACCGTCCGCGTCATTCTGTCTGTCCGTCATCATACTTATCACTAAAGATCCATGATAGCCCGTAATCTGCTATCAGGCTTTGTGTTCACGGAAATAACTCGATTATCGTGCCATTATCTTTTATGGTTCAAATTTGCCGTAATTATCAAATTGGCTTCTGGCATGCGCTACACCTGTCCTTCCCCCCCCTTCCCCACCTCTCTCTCTCTCTCTCTCTCTCTCTCTCTCTCTCTCTCTCTCCTATATACCCCATCTTATTTCTTTCCTCCCATCCCTGCAAGTCGGCGACACGCGCACAGTTAGCATCTGCCCAGGACTCGCTCACTAGCAGGACAGGTGAGGACGAGGGAGGGAAGGAATACAAAGAGATATGTTTCTGTTGTCTCCTCTCCCCATGTGAGGCTCGTTGGTGGCCTATCTCGTGTCTTAGGATATTTTTTTTTCCTCCCCAAGGGAGCCAATCAAGTCACTAGAAGATGGTGAACAATGGTCTACCATCATTTATGGATACAGATAGGATGGATAGATTGAGGTGCAGACATTGTGGTGTTCTCGCCTATCGACTACACTGTTTCGTTTTTCTAAGCATCGAAGACGATATTATATGCATCATTAAGGTAATTGCTTTTAGCGTATATATATATATATATATATATATATATATATATATATATATATATATATATAATCCCTGGGGATAGGGGAGAAAGAATATTTCCCACGTATTCACTGCGTGTCGTAGAAGGCGACTAAAAGGGAAGGGAGCGAGGGGCTGGAAATCTTCCCCTCCAGTTTTTACTTTTCCAAAGGAGGGAAGAGAGGAAGGGGCTAAGTGGGGATTTTTTCGGTGGGGCTCAGTCCTCTGTCCTTAACGCTACTTCGCTGACGCGGGAAATAGCGAATATGTATGGAAACAATATATATATATATATATATATATATATATATATATATATATATATATATATATATATATATATATATACATATAATGAAAATGATATCTTATCAATTCAATTTTCTTCGCTTGAAATTCCTGGTGGAATTAAAAAATTCATGTAACCCAGGATGGCGCCAGAATCATGAATGCCATTCCATAACGTAAATCTCTCTGGTAGACACTTTCGTTTTCTATTCATGAAGGAAAAAAATATATGGAAACTTTCCCCTTAGTAAACTTTTGAGATAGTGACTTAGCCACGCCATCATCAGTCAAGTCTCTAGAGCTGTGGTGAGAGATTAAGTCACTTGAAAATTTGTGAATATATATATATATATATATATATATATATATATATATATATATATATATATATATATATAATCCCTGGGGATAGGGGAGAAAGAATACTTCCCACGTATTCCCTGCGTGTCATAGAAGGCGACTAAAAGGGAAGGGAGCGAGGGGCTGGAAATCCTCCCCTCTCGTTTTTAATTTTCTAAAAGAAGGAACAGAGAAGGGCGCCAAGTGAGGATATTCCCTCAAAGTGCTCAGTCCTCTGTTCTGAACGCTACCTCGCTAATGCGGGAAATGGCACGAGCAGAAAACATCTACAGCTTACCCCCAAACACTGAAATTTCACCCACCAAGGAAAAGACAGAATTACTTATCTTTATTTAACAAGACAGTTTCTCACTCAAGAGTTACAGGGTCTTATGACGGTGTTTTGTAGTTCGCGAGACATTAAAATTCGTTCCCTCAGCAGCTACGGGATCAGGAGGAGAAAAATCCTCAAAAGAAGTCAGGACCGAGCGGGCATTCCTTTCAAAATTCTTCCATAAATTTTCCCTCTTCCTAAATTCTTCAAACTTTTTTTTTTTCTTTTGCCCCTTTCAGCCCTATTTCAATTAAGGTCTTTTTTAATGAGCGATCTACCACTATTCCCTGCGACCTGAGGATGTCCCTAATTCAGAGGGTCAATAACCCCCTCACCTCCTTTGTCTTCTCTCTCACACTACTGGCCGTGGCTGGAGGAGCCTTAACACAAGGAAAAAAAAAAAAAGGAAGTACAAGTTTTATGGCTACCATCTACAGTCTTAGAAGAAGGGATTTTTCCATCCCCTTTTTTCCGGGTTCCGCATAACAGCGAGCGACCACAAGAACACCTCCCTTCAAACACTGACTCAGGAGCTTTTTCAAGGAAAATATAAGATGGATCGTTTCAGTGCTTCTGCGCCGGACTGTGGGGCAGAGTTAACTCGTCCGTCGACGTGGAAGTTCGTGGAGGAGAAATCATTATCATCATTAGCAGGAACAGTAGTAGTACAACTGCGACCATCACTACATTACCAACAACAGCAACGAAGACAGATCCACCTACAACGTTACTAGCAACAACGAGTGTAACGTACTGGGATTCAACCTGGAACTTCCATGATATAATCAATATGGAAACAACGAAATTAAGACCATTAACAACCACCGTCAATAAACGTTACACTTACCACCAACAACGTCCTCACCATCCTTACATATCACCACCACCACCACAATCACCACAACCAACACCTCCACCAGAAACCACCACATCATACAATACCACTTTATCTAAAGCAATAACAATAACACGGAAAACCAACGGGAGCATCACCATTCATTCACTCACCACGACCACCATCATCACCAGCAATAACATTACCATCACCACCTTCACCACCTTCAAGGACATTACTACCACTGCCGATAACACCATCACACCATCTCCACCTATCGACACCATATCAACGCTACTATCACCATGACCTCCATTAATAACACTATCATTGCCCAACCAATCACCACATTCAGAACTACCATCACCACCACCAAACGAGGACACAATCATCGTCAGCTGCTGGAGAATAAGCTATAGGTTGCACGTCGCTCTGTCTAACCTTCACACGTCACATCACTGTCTACTCCTGACGGTGTTATACTCTCCAAAAGCCACTAGGCTTCACTCACGACTCGTCATCGGTGCGAAGTCACAGGGCAAGAGCCAACATGGGTAGTCGAGAAGGTTACTTACGACCAGATTTTGCCAAAGGGCAGGGGTAGCGCGTAGATCTCACCGCAGAAAATTACAGAGTTACGAAGAACGAGTCCAGTGAGTTACGTGTGGTCAA
Source organism: Panulirus ornatus (assembly GCF_036320965.1). Taxonomy (NCBI): domain Eukaryota; kingdom Metazoa; phylum Arthropoda; class Malacostraca; order Decapoda; family Palinuridae; genus Panulirus; species Panulirus ornatus. The sequence goes on from NC_092232.1 coordinate 16,740,334, forward strand.
GTGGTATGTACGAGATGGAGAGAATGCAATCCTTGTGGACAATACCAGCAGCCAATGTGTAGGCGAGGCAGAAAGAGACAGCTATCTGGACCAAAGGAGTGGCACTTGATATTAACCGAAGGTGCCACCTAACTGCGTTGGGAGTCACTCAATCTCCCGATAAAACAAGCGAGTAATATAGATAATAAACCTGAGAGAACGAGATACGGAAATACCTGTGAAAGTCATACTAGACATCTTATAGCCCTCGTTTAGATTACTGAACCTTTACATAATGTCTAAACTACCCTGCGTGTTTATAATTTACCCTCATCTATTTTTCACTTATCTAAGTGAACGAGGTAACACAAGGACGGTGAGAAGGCTCTCTCCTTACCTTCTACTCCCTCACTAAAAACATTCGGCAGGAAAAAGAATGTCAGAAAAATCATGCACTTGTTAAGTAAACCAGCACCGAGTTTAACAGGATAGAACGAAGGAGATAATCCTATCTAAAATGTTACAACCCAATCCCACCCTCTGCTGCACTACACTGCACTCTTGTAATTTGTTTAACAGTTTGGACAGCATATTCAAAAGGTACAGAATAAAAATTATATACAATATATATATATATATATATATATATATATATATATATATATATAATCATTCATACGTTGCTAGATATACCCTGACGAAAAATTTATCTAACCAGTTGTCGAAAGTAATTATAATCCACATACTAACCAAGTTTAATGGCAAATCATTCCAGTGTTCAACGCATCCAATGTGGAGAAAAAAAAAAAAATCCCCGTTAGTGTTACGTTAGTGTTTACTCTTTCATCCCAGACAAATTCTCCGATTTGCGTTGCCGAACTCATTTAAGATTCTTAAAAACCTGTGCTGAGTCGCACCAAAGTCTAGCTTATTAATTTTTTTGCCTCTCTTACCAAGGCAGTGTTCTCAGGGATGGAATAAGTTTCATCGCCCGTCTTTGTACTTGTTCTAGTCTTTCTTCATCCCTTCTGTATCAGAGTCCAGAATTGGACTGCACTGTCAATGGACCTTACTAGACGGTTAACAGTCAGAATTTGTTTCAGGTGCTTTGTGGTCGATGTTGCTAACTACGAAAGCTAACAACATTTAGTTTACTCTATTACTTGCTGCTATACACTGTGTAGTGTACGTAAGACTTACTGATAACTTGAAGAAGCTTCTCTCATTCTATTTTAGATAACGAATTTCCGAATATCTGACAGCCTTGTATAGTGTTCTCATGTCTCTGACAGCCTTGCTTAGCGTTCTGATCTCAAAAACGCCCAAAGTTTACATGTTTCGCAGACCTAATTCTAGATCATGATTGTACCGCATATGACGGGGAAAAAATGGGGCCCAGAACCGATCCCTGTGGCGCACCATGAGTCAAGTCCAGCTAGACGGAGGCTTCGCCATTTAAGACTAACCGTTGCCTTACTTCGCAGCTTACGTTGGACGTCATGACTAGTCCAACAAGGTCATGTTAAATTTACAAACACCTCAGGATCTTCGTTACTGTCGAAAGTGAACAAACTTTTTCAGAAAATAATTGTCAGTTAGGGTGGTAATATTTCACCAGGCTTGAGGAATGTACTTTATGAACAGGGTCACAACAATATGCAAACACAGAAGTCAACAAATTAGAGTTTTTGAAAAGAAAAAATTTTTTTTTGCTGTAGTTTTATGCACTGGCAGCAACAAGCTACATTCTTGACCTTTTACTTGCTTCTTCCTTCTTTACGAGTTACATTTTCCTTGTTCGTACAACATCCCTCGCAATTTTCATCCTTACTCACATTGTAAACTTACCACTCTCCCTCAAGTTTTCTCTCTTGCTTCCAGAATTCATGTAAACTCGCCATTTTTACTGCCGTTCCGCTCTAAACATTTGCCAAAGTTTCCTTTTTTTTCATGTCTTTTTCGATACATTACGCGCTTCACCAATGGAACTTTTGGCAGCAATATGCCTGTTATTTCTTTCAGCTAATTACGTTGGCGGGAAAATTCACTCTTGCTAACTTCGGCTTTTCTGCAAGTCGCACCTGCTCTTCTCATCCTAATCGTTTTTATTCTTTTTTTTTTTACTGTGTAGGTTTTAAATCTGTATTTCATCTATTTTTCCCCACTGTTGTAACATCTGTCTCTATCCTCATACCTACGAGACACTGACGTACAACCATCTTGTGCAGAACATCTCCGTCTTAACTCCAGTTTCTCTATACCTTTTCGTGAAGATCACTCGTATTTTGAACGATCTCGCTTATAAATCTTGGCCATTCCTTCGTCAACATAGTCTTCAAATACATCATATCTGTGTCTATCTGTAAAATAAACCTCGTTCAGTTATTTGCATCATCATTTACATAATCACGTTGAAGTGCGACGGTGTTTATTATAGTTTTACCGTCAAGAATTTCAAGCAAATAAAAATTCTTTTTTTTCTTCCCTCGCTTGCTTCACATTCCCTGTTCTCTTCGTTATCCTCAGCCCTCCCTATCCTTCTCACGTCGACACGTCTTTGTTCGCTTCATGAAACTCTTCCCCCAAAACATCATTTCCCACACTCTCTCTCTCTCTCTCTCTCTCTCTCTCTCTCTCTCTCTCTCTCTCTCTCTCTCTCTCTCTCTCACTACCCTATCTTCCTTGCCTGCTATTATTCCTCGTTCCCGCTCATAGTAATGTTATCGTCCTTCCACGCTTAAAAAAAAAAAAATGGTCCACAAACATCTCTACGTCGCCTTTTCGTCCATCGATTCCAGTTATTATCAGTAATATCAGTAGGTGGAATACACAAGGATAAACAACATTACCGAAACTGGGATGAATGAAATCACGAGGGGAAAAGCAATTACGGAATTAGGGGATTACAGAATTAAGGTATTAGGGGAAGACACCAATACATAATAGTGAAGGGAGAAGAGCAAAGACGCGTCTGTGTATGTGTATGTTCACACCTCTGGAGCGAAGGGAGGGAGTAAGAAAGGAGGGGAGTAGGAGGATGATGGTTTGAGAGATCTGCTGGGTGGATATCAAAGGAAGGCGGGCGCCGGGACTGCGAGCCTCAGAAGAACCCAAGGAAGGAGGAGACGATGGGGTGGGTGTGTTCTGCTTGCTCGAGGATTTCCACTATATTACCCTTTACGACGTCTGGTGACGTTTTCTTTACAGTCTCGTGCATTTCACAGTCTGATATTCATGTTGTATGTATGTACACACACACACACACACACACACACACACACACACATATACATATGAAGGCAAGGTAATGAGGTGTAGCAGTAAGAGCGGACGAACATCAAAGGTTGAAGTGCGAGTCTGAACGTAAGAGGAGCTAGAATAAGTGAAGTACTTTAGGTACCTGGAAGTGGACATAGCAACGAAGGGAAACCATGGGGTCTGAGCTAAGTGTGAGATGAGGAAATTAAGGTCCGAGGTGCACTAAAAAGCGCGAGCAAGGAGTAAGCTGGTGTCTGCTCGGTCAAAGATGGGTTCTGTCTGAAGGTACAAAAGCACCAATAGTTTTGTATGGATACTGCAAGTCTTCGCCCATACATGGAAGCGAACGAGAGGGGATGAGCGAGCCGAGAATCATATCCCTGATTGACAAAGATGACCAGAGGTTTATGGTTCATATATGCGGTGGCGAGCGGAGAAGGAATGACGAAAAGAATCTACGTTAAGAAAAGTGGAGGGAGCAAGAAGAGTCCGAGAAGGAGATGGAGAGGTGGAATAAAGCTGGTCCGGGGCCTCAACTTTCAGGAAGGTGAGAGGCATGCAAAGGATAGACGATTCAATCAAAGTGATATAATGGGACGACGCGGTGTCAATGGGTTGAATGGGATGTAGATGGGGGACCCCTAGTTTCAGTAAATTAAACATGAAAGCCAGACAATGGATGCATGCAAATAGGGCCACTGCTCCTTTGTTTCTGACGCTACCTCGCTATGCCAGATAACGTGCGATTACAAACTGAACAAAATATATACGAAAAAAAGATAGCAAAAAAGTGACTATTCTGTATCTATTACAAATTATGACCAAACTTTCAAAATACAGTGCACAGAGAACACCCTATTACTCCCAAACGACGAGGGAGGATGAAGCTCTGGTGGGCAGTGGAGGAAGCAAGGAGAAGGGAGAGGCGCATCATCAAAGGTGGGAAGAGAGTGAAGGGAGCGATGGAAAAATTCATGGAGTGAGGGAGGAGTTATGGGGAGAGGTAAGAGGATGGGGGAAGGGAAGAGACACGAGGTTAAAGGTAAATGGCACGAGAAGAGGGGAGATGCAAGGTGGAGAGGGAGAGGCCCATAGTAAGAGGAAGAGGCATGGAGAAAGAAGAGGTAACAAAGGGAAGAAGAAACTTCAGGAGAGAAAAGATGCATGAGGGGAGATGAGAGGCAAGACGATACAAGTGATCACTGGAAGAGAAATGACAAGACACTAAATACTATTCGCCATTTCCCGCGTTAGCGAGGTAGCATTAAGAACAGAGGACTGGGCCTTTTGAGGGAATATCCTCAACTGCCTATACATATATATTAGAAGGATGACTCGTGCGACGAGCGGATAAAAGCAAAAAAAAAAAAGCAACATGTAAAGAATAAAAAGGCAAAGGGAGAGGTGATCCAGTGGGAAAATAAGAAGGGCATGCGAGGCAGGAATGAAGGTACGAGAGTCAGGCCAAGAGAGATGGTCTGCCACATCTGAAATAGGGGAACAGAATGGGAAAAGGTCGCAGTAGTACTAAACAAAATGGAAAAAAACAAAGGCAAGGAAATCAAAGCACAAAGTTCGAAACGAGGACGACCATTAAGTTTGGACAGAGAAAGAGAGAGAGAGAGAGAGAGAGAGAGAGAGAGAGAGAGAGAGAGAGAGAGAGAGAGAGAGAGAAACATGGTCATGAAAGAAGCTGTGTATGTACAACAGAGGGGAATGGAACACTGAGAAGGTCTTTACATCAAGAAAAAAAAAAAAGTATCTTCTGCGTTACTCCCTAGAGATAGGAGAGAAAATACTTCCCACGTATTCCCTGCGTGTCGTAGAAGGCGACTAAAAGGGGAGGGAGCGGGGGGCTGGAAATCCTCCCCTCTCGTTTTTTACTTTAAAAAAAAAGGAACAGAAGGGATCCAAGTAAGGACATTCCGTCAAAGGCTAAGTCCTCTGTTTTTAATGCTACCTCGCAAATGCGGGAGATGGCGAATATAAGAAAAAAAAAAATTTAACTGCACCCTCAGGGATTGAGGGCTAAACTGTAAAGTCTATGCATATTCATTATTCAGGTCATTTCGTGTGAACACCTTTGTATTTTCGCGTTTCATTTTCCCCGTGGACTCATAGGAATATCTTGATCATGCGCAAAATTGTGATCCTTTCCAATATATATATATATATATATATATATATATATATATATATATATATATATATATATATATATATATATATATTACACCGCACGCGAGAAGTCATCTTCAGCGAGTCGCTATCACCGTCATTGGTCAAAATAATATGGTCTTATCAAGGGCCATCTCGTTCTAAAGGTCCCATCATTTCACTGCCCCTGAACGAAGTACAGCCTTAGATCTAACGAGAGCACTGGGCAGGGGTGCCCTAGGGCTGCATAACTAAAATGAATTATATATAGAATTTTCCAAAATTCTATAATCCAAATTTTCATAAAGATTAATTATATATCAAGAATGTTTCAATATAGTATTCTATCATCTAAATATTCATAAAAAAAAAAGTGACGTTGGAATTTGATAACTTGTCCCTAATATAAATTTTCTCCTTTACCAAGAAAGATGACGGGGAAAAAATGAATCTATTAATAGTATTGGCTTGTGTAATCCTTACACAACCATGCTTTGGTATTATTCAGGTATATAAGCTCATAATACGTGTCCAAATGGTATTCACAAACCCTATAAAATCAAAGGTGTCATATATCTTCCTTTTACAGTAGAACAGGAGTTTTTAAGCTTGTGATCATTCATAAATATTTCAATTACATCACAGGAAGAAGACGTAAATTGTGCTCCCTATTAAAAGAAAACTAATCATATTATGGGAAACTAACCTGTTTACAGAGTTCTTACTTTTTTTTTCTATAATGCCTCACACTTATAAACGTTTTCCTTGTCGATGGCAGTATTCCAAATTTCCATAGTTTCAAAACTAAAAAAAAAGTTAAAGATGTCCTCTCATTTTGAGTGAACGAATATTCCCCAATTCCCGTGTTTAACGTATCCGGGATCCGGAAACGCTGTGATACTTCACTTTTATGTGGGCACAGAATTATGTAACGGGTTTAAATCATTTACAGCACGGTAAATTGAGACTCGAATCCATTGAAAGGGCATTCGTCATTCGTTGTGGCAACAGTTTCATAAGCGGCGAAAAAGCTCAGTAATGAAAGAGAATTCTATAAAGCTTTTCAATTAGCCTCATACAATAGACACGTCCCCCCCCAACCTAATATCTTTCCGCCATCAGATATAACAAAAAAGCACTCCATCTATACGGAAATCTATCAACCAACTGAAGCTACTTTGATAAGTGGAGGGGAAAAAACCGATGGAAGAACGATAAATGGCCGCGAACAAAACAATAAATGAATTAACATTTGGGTTGTAGAATGAACCCAACATCTGAGCTGCCAACGAGAGGACGGTGCCACTGCGAGGGTGAGGCGTCAGCACACCCACTGGGAGAGACGATGGATTTGGACCCTCGTCCCTCCAGGGTTACAGAACATGAAGATGAGGGTCCTGGATTCCCACCGCTGTGACCTCCTCCCTCCCTCACTCCCTTCCACCCAGCCAGCCACACCGCATTCTCCCCCCGCTTAACCCCGACTCTGCACCAGCGCGTTGCGAGGGTGCTGACAGCGAGGCTAGAACCACGATCACTTCAGTAAGGTTAGTTTGCGACGGTCTTGGGGTACGGGCCATGCGATGGCGCCGAGAAGACACACACACGCCAATAAACAATTAGTGCTGGACGGTGTTTACATCGAGGTATCGCCCGAGTATCCAGAAAAAAATTTCAAATATCTATTCTTATTTTCGTATCGGAATATTACAATCCTCACCTGTCTCTAACGTTGTATTGTCCGATCTTCGTTCTCTCAAACATGTCTATTTTCCAAGATAAAACCGAAAAAGAGCTTAAAACATTTTACGATTTTGCTGTTCCTTCATACGAGAAGCCCATCCTAGAACTCTCCAATCGTGGTAGAGGACGAATAAATAAACCAATACATAAAAGAGCGACGGTGGCGGTGCTAGTTCCCACCCGAGGGCGTCCTCAAGACTCCCTAAAGAATGAGAGGTGATGTGGCTTCTTCCTCCCCCACCCCTGAGGCTACTATCGCGTCTGGCAAGAGCTGGCGGCCTCACGCCCTTCTGGCTACAAGCTCTCCTCTCTTAATGACCCAGTGAGGAAATCTGTCCCAATGGCACACTTAAGAAGGTGGTACGAAAAAAAAAAGGAAAGTCCTTATTACTGCGACTATATAACTCTGTCTAAAAACTTCACAATGGATTCAGACACTTCTCATTTTTGGCTTCCCTTTAGTTACCGTCTTTATATCCTTCCCGTCTTTATTTTTCTTCCTTCCTCTCTGTCTCCCTCTTACATAGACACCCACACACACGTACATAGGTACAAAACATGCCAGCAATGCTCGTAAACATGAAATACGTTTGTGTAAACCTGCCATGATAACAACTTTGCGTAAAATTGTTGTAGAAGTTTCGGCAACAAATTGCAGAAGGAACGAATCGCAAAACTTTCAGATAATATATATATATATATATATATATATATATATATATATATATATATATATATATATATATACATATTCATTAGTTATCTACGAGGCTCTTGGAATAATCCGTCATAACAGAACATAATGTAAATACGTAAACTGCTGAATAAAGATAATAGGAAATGGGTACATCAAATCGCCTCCCAATACTTTATAACCCATATTCTATTTCCCAGAAAAGTTAAGTCGAGACTTCGTCCTTTTATAATTATCCACATTAAGTATAAGCGGATACCACAGTGGGAGGAAAATGGCCAAAACAGTCTCCATGGATCTGAAGACTACATTAGCACTGTAAATGTGAGTAATCCCACTCGACTATTCACCGCTCCGAAAAGTAATTAGGAAAGATATAAATCTCATAACGAGTGTTGTAACTGCCTAGAGTGGTTCATTTTACATACTGATGTAATTTACGTCAAATTCTAAGTTAAATATTATGTTCTCCGTAAAAAAAGATATATATATATATATATATATATATATATATATATATATATATATATATAGAACGATGTTATGTTTCTTTCCTTACACCGCTAAGCTTTAGAACCCTCTCCTATCTTTTTCTGATAGAGGGAGGCTCTCCAAGTCCTTTATCTTGAACGATGTGACAAGTATGTCTTACGAGCGAGTTCAGGACCATCGAACTCAGCCGTTCAACATCGAAGTCTTCGTCACAGGAGTCCTCAGCAGCAGGTACTCGTATATCACCGATGTTTACCCTGCCATAAAGACGAAAGCTTATCCCTAAATGGTTAGCATTCATGGTCAATAGAGCAAAAGCCGTTTTAAGAATTTATATTCATTTTTCCGAGGACGTAGTAAAGCTCGTATGTTATATATACAACTTACGCACGAATGAAGACCAAAAGTCATAACATGAAGCAAAATACCGATGTCCAGGTTAAAAAAAAAAAAAAAATAACGCGGTTAGCGTGATTACAATTTGTGTGTCACGAGGAGAGTTTTAACCTTGCATATATGTACCGTGTATTTACTCCTGTGTAGGTATGCATACACACACACACTCCATCAAGTCCAGGTGTATGTGTGTGCGTGTGATTACTTATCTACAGTTACTTATATGTACTGTATGGGGACGGAGATTAAACTTGTGGAGTCCAATCTGTCGAACTACCATCATATACCTTTTCATACATCTGTATGCTGTCCACTTATGCTAAGATATCAGTTTATTCCATTCACCCACTATTCTTTTACTATAAAAGTATTTCTTTACATCTCTCGTAACAACTGCTTAATTTCATTAATTTCATGCTATTGCCTCCGATTGTCCTGTCCTTGCATCTTTCGAAGAACTGCATGTACACTACCTGCATAATTATGCCGGCTCAAAAACAAGTAAAGGTTATGATCACTTCAACCATCTAAAAGTGGGCAAATATAAGGCCCCTACAGCTTTCCATATAACTCTGCTTTCTTATTTCTGGTACCATCTTTGTTGCCCTCCTCTAGACCTTCTCTATCAGCTCTTTATGCTTCTGATGCGGTGACCAAATCTCTGAGGCATATTCTAGTTTCGCCCTTAAGTCGGGGAAGGTGTGATGCAATCACCATGTTTTTCACTTCTCACATGATCTTTGCGTTATCTTCAAGCACATTCTGGCGCAAGTCATTCACACATATCAAGGAGGGTAATTGATCCTGCGGTAATTTTCTGGGTGACCTCGACCCTTTTCGCGAAGCCTAGGATAATCTTCCATCCATCGAAGGAGTCTTCCTCTTATTTCTGGTTGTTGATCCACAATCTTATTCAGCTCCTACACGTTAGTGTCAAAAGCTTTCTGCCATTCTAGAAGCAAACAATCCAGGAGGTTTTTTGTCCCATACTGAAATCTAACTTCGTTAAACATGTCATTCTCAGAAAGTGTTATCTCAATAACCTGCAGGAAGTTATACATCTGCTTTCCGATTATCTTTCCGGAAACAGTACCTCAGACCACACCTGTTAGTAAGATCGATTAGAACCTTAACGCCTCTTCTTAGGGAGTCCAAGACTCCCCGTGTCCACTTCCTTAGCACTCAGTTTTCAGGAAAATCCTGAACAAATGTTTCAAGAGGTTTACCAAGTGTATCTACACACATCAGAACAACAAGCCTAGTATGGGCCAAGACCATTCAGCATTCTGTTCATGTTTGTTTGTAGATAACTTTACAAGACTGAGACCCGCTGTCACCTCATTGGCGTCTTCCACCGAGAATTTCTTTTCACTCCTCGTAATTTTCTACGGTTTTTAAAAATCTGGTTGACGTCAAAGGCCTACAATACAAACCTGTGATGGACTGCAAATGGCTCTTTCAGCGTTACAACTACGAGAGTGAGTGATGCCACAGTGGGTCGAAGTCTTGAGCTTAGGAGTCTCCTCTTGAGGTGGAAATGCAGCTCTACCGAACAGTGAGTTTACAACTTACTGTAATGAATAACGTACAAGGAAGATGATCGTTTAAAGTCCTGCTCCTAGGGTGAGCGTTGCAAGACCTAACGCCCTCTCCTTCGCTATAAAACTGAGAACAATAGATATTCAACGGATGGGCATAAAAATAAGACGACGACTTCAGAAATACCCTAACATGACTCCTATGGTGAAATATGACATAGGCTTCTCGAACGCTAGTTCACATACGTTTCGCCAGCTAGGCTCAAATACATCTCACAAATACCACTCACATCTCATGCATATTTCCATCTACACGTATCCCAGAGCACAAAAGGCTAGACAGGGTGGAAACTTTTAATCAATCACCTTATCTCCACAAGTGTATCCAGGCAGCCTGATGCAAAGGGAAATATCCGTCCAAGACTATACACCACCAGAAACAATTTCGGTAAAGTAGTACTAACTTTAGCCACACGCCGTTGGTAGTTTTGGGTATTGAGTGATTTTGTTCAGTAATGGAAGTGTGGCGTTTGAAGTATAAAACAAGGGAGGTGGTGAGTGAGCTGTAGCATCCATTCTATCAAATACTGCAACAGTGGAGAGGGCTATGAAGAATAAATGGGTTAATCAACGACATAGAAGCGAGACACTCGTGAAGAATCAAAAGGAACTTATGAAAGCTTGGCCTAACCTCTCCTGGAAGCCGAAATTTGCCTTACTTTTTCGTACAATTTGAATAATGAAATGATTCGAATGGACGCCATTTGCAAGCCGTTGATGGGCGCTGTTTACACTCCTACAGACAAAATGCCTAGCTAAGACTTGCAAATGACAACCATACCATTAACATACGTTTCAAATAACATGAAAATCAAGTACAGATCTCGTCGGCTAAGGCGAGCTTAGTTCAAGCTTACGTAAGGCTTCATAATTTCTAAAAAATGAAAAATATAAAATCAACCTTTGTCTTTATGAACGACATTTCATTCAATCTTCAGGCTCTCACCGCTACCGTAGTATTTCATATCTCGGTATGAAATGTTATGTTCCAAACAACGCCTCCTCAACTCTCATTCTCTTATCTAAACATTACATTACCATTGCAAAACACAATCATTCAGCATCCACACCCGTCAGCGCCGCGTGGCTACGGCACCATCATGATCAACGCAGCTTCAATCCTAAATTTTGTGCTGTTAGGATATTCGGGCTGGGTCCCTCGCCTGCGATGGGCAGCTCAAGATGGTCCACTGTGGGTACAACAAAGCCTATAACAACTTCTCCATAGACAGTCACTTGGGAGTCACGCACTAGGGAGGATCCCCATACCCTCAGGAAACATGTTTACATTGAAAGAACGAACACAGAATGCTCAGCCAAAATGAAAAGCTCAGCTCTCTCTCTCTCTCTCTCTCTCTCTCTCTCTCTCTCTCTCTCTCTCTCTCTCTCTCTCTCTCTCTATTTCTTTATCGGAGAGAGAGAGAGAGAGAGAGAGAGAGAGAGAGAGAGAGAGAGAGAGAGAGCTACAATTAGTGGCAGGCAAATGATATACTCCTTCGGCGCTATTAGTTCCTCGTCAAGACTGTACTCCTTTTCGTCCACTGACCACGACGCAACCTCACCGAAGGAGACCTTCTGATAGCCATGTAACCCTACGCAGGCGAGGTTAAGTAACACACACACACATATATATATATACATTTCACGTTAGTTCGCTGGCGGTTCCGGAAAAAAAAATCTAATACAATTACTAATCTCTAAATTACGAGTTAATCTTATTATGAAAGAGTAATGTTACGTAAACAGCTGGCCTGCAGTGCAGATGCCTAATGTCAATGACCTGGCCTTTATGGTCGTCAGAATTTTAAACAAAACTTGTAAGCAAGGGAAATGCAGCAGATGCATCCTGGGTGGAAGATAATGGAACTCACAGGGTTTTCTAATGGCCAAACTCTTGTACAAACCTCCAAAAGCGAGACAAACTAACCGTCAAGGTGTAGATGTATCCTCACTATGTAGTCGAGCCACTGTTTCTCATCTTACTAATACCGTTACTCATTAACCTAACTCATAATTGAACCACATTATGGACGAACCTTCCTTGATCTTTTCCTGATGGATTACCATCAAACTAAGAATGTTTAATTCATCCACTGCCTCCTTTAGCTAAACAGCTAAATACATATATGAATCAGACTAAGTATCTAAATTGTCTTTTTTCCCCGCTTCCATTACAGAGAATAAAAGTAGGAACTCCTCATTGTGTTGGCAGGCACTATGAAGACGATCTCATGAAAGAGTGGAGTGCACAAGTCGACTGGTGTGGAATATACATGCAAGAAATTCATCTTCCTTGTTCATCTGAGGATTTTGTTTTCGACAGGCATCTTCCATACCTTCTGGTATGCAAAGTTTACTTCATCGACTGTAAATTTTCCTCTTATTCAATAAAAGAACGTCTGCGTGTATCTCCTGTTGTTTCAAGATGTTTATCACATCCAGACAGTTTTGAATGCAAATGATATTTCGTGATTGCCAAACCTTCGCTTGAAAGTCTAACAAAACCAAGCACATGCGAGCGTATTTGTGAGAGTGACAGAGCCTGATGATGATGGCGATAAGGCATGATGACAAAGACATAACAATGGTCATCATGAGCGCAGCCCGTAACGTAAACAAAAGGTAAACCAATAACTGCATTAACAACTACATTTGTACAACCAATGACAGATATATCAAACACAGCTGCACCAACACCACCACTAGCCACTTAACTGATCCAACACTATAACACCTAGTCACTCAGTGAGGTGGAGGAGGGTTCGCTGGTGTCCCCGTGACTCATGGATGGGTCCAAAATGGCAATCGATTACCCGCTTCCTTACGTTCTGACACTTCGCCTCGTTAGCCCCACCGCCACCATGCCTCGAACTACCCTACCCTTTGTCAATGACCCAGCTAAAGGCCGTCTTCAACTTCTGTACACCATTAGCATCGATGATCTCTCCTTGTGGATCTCTAACTCCCACCAATACACATCTCTCATCTCTCCCTGTGGGGTCTCTTCCAACCAGAGGCACTCAACAACTTTTGTGCATCTCTATTTCCATCAATTCAACCTCACGAGTCTCTCATCCACCACAAATCTCTCTCATCTCTCCTTGCGAGTCTCTCTAACTTCCAACCCGGAGCTTCTCTTATCTCCCTTTGTGGGTCTCTAACTTCCACAAACCAAAAGCACTTTTCATCTTGTGAATGCTTATCTCCCATCCACCACTAGCACTTCTCTCTCTCTTTGTGGGTCTCGACTTACAATTCCACCAGCACTTCCCGCCTTCTCTTGTGATTCTCTTTCTTCCGCTCACTATGTCCATCCCTTCACTTCGAAGTTCTTTCCTGCATAGCCAGTCCACTGTACCTTCCCTCTTCACTAAGCCGTCTCCGCTACCATCACTAGTTTCTCAGAAACACTTCTATCCCATGTGACTTTTGATCCTCGTCTCTGAGCTCTTGTCTAATCAGGTTCTCTGAAGGAGCCTTCTAACTTTTCATCCTGGTAGATGATTTTCCGTTTTCCATACCTTCTCAGAAACCTATCCCTCGTTTTCTATTCCCTTTCGGTTAGCTATACTCCTCTAATTTCTAACTTGAGTCGCTCTTCCGAGGTTTCCTACCCTCCTCCTCACCTATATTGACTTGTCATCGTCCATAGGGCTCCCATGACAACCTTGGGTAACATTCAATATAATATGCTTGACCCAGGGTGCGTACAGTCCCTTAACGCCCTTTGGCCCTTTAAAAGACTACATAAATGCGTTAGCTACATGGCCAGTCCGCCTCCCTTTAATAATTACAGGAACGTCCATTAGAACAATTAATGATAATCAATATACAAAAAAAACATAATAGAAGCAATTTAGAAACAAAGCGAATGAAACACTGATGTACTAACACGAATGAATTCCAATCGCTTTCTCACCGTTCCTGCTGACCTAAATACTTTATACCATCCTACCCACGCGCCTGTGCCCCCCACCCGCCTCCCTGTCTGTCTACCTGTCCTGCTGTGTTGCTCCCCTGGCTCTCCACAGCACCCACCTCACCCCGGGACGGTGGGGAAGGGGGATATGCTTCTCTCCCACCTCTCCCCCCGGCAATTCAGGAATGGCAAAGTGAGGTCTCCGTCATTAGGAACACGCGAGGCACTGCGGCAGCCACCATCACCACCACGATACGACTCAAGTATCCTCTCTTACCTTTTTTCTTTTCTTTCTTTCTCCATATTTGATCTCTGTTCCCCGCGTTAGCGAGGTAGCTCCAGGAACAGATGATGAAAGGCCGCATCTGTTCACATACAAACTCATGCTGTCATGTGTAACGCACCTAAACCATAGCTCTCTATCCACAACCAGGCCCAATAGACCATTCCGTGGTTTACCCGGGACGCTTCACACGTTTCAGTCTACTGACCACGTCGACCCCTGTATACCACATCTCCTACTATTTCACGTGCATATATATATATATATATATATATATATATATATATATATATATATATATATATATATATATATTATACTTAGTTGCTGTCTCCCGCGTCAGCGAGATAGCGCAAGGAAACAGACGAAAGAATGGCCCAGCCCACCCACATACACATGTATATACAAACACCCACACACGCACATATACATACCTATACATTTCAACGTATACATACACAGACATATACACATATAAAAATACTTGCTGCCGTCATCCATTCTCGCCACCACCCCGCCACACACGAAATGGCACCCCTCCTCCCCCCGCGCGCGGTCGCGCAAGGAAAAGACACAAAGGCCATATTCGTTCACACTCAGTCTAGCTCTCATGTGTAATGCACCGAAACCACAGCTCCGTTTCCATATCCAGGCCCCACAAACCTTTTCATGGTTTATCTTAGACGCTTCACACACACACACACACACATATATATATATATATATATATATATATATATATATATATATATATATATACACACAATCCCTGGGAATACGGGAGAGAATGCTGCCCACGTATTCCCTGCGTGTCGTCGAAGGCGACTAAAAGGGGTGTGTGCAGGGGGCTGGAAATCCTTCCCTTTTTTCATACTTTTCTAAAAGAAAGAAAAGATAAGTGGGCTGAGAGGGGATTTTTTCCCCCTAAGGTTCAGCCATCTGTTCTTGACGGTACCTCGCTAATGCAGAAAAAGGCGATATCATATATTATATATATATATATATATATATATATCCATCCACCTTATCCAGGTAGCCTCAGGTCTAGCGAATATCGGTTTAACTTGCACATATTCACTCTCTTGTTCTCATGTATAATGCAGAGGACAGCGCCCACAACCCACAGCCAAACACCACTGGCTATTCTGTAGTTTATCTTGATCACTTTAACATACCTCGGTACAGCCCACCGACAACACGTTGCCCCCCGTATACCACATCGATACAAGTCATTCTACTCTATGAACGCCTGTAACCCTCCTAAATATTTATGCTTCTTCACTCCAATATTTCGCCATCTCAATCCTCCCACCTCCGCCCCCTCCATACCTGACCGGTAGATCCTCTCAGTCTTACTACTCTTACTCTGAAGATTTTCTTTCTCAAATCACTCCTCTTCCCCTATTCTTCCAGTTATGTCCTCTCGCTCGGAACCCTAACTTCAAAACACTTGTGTTAATGCCATGACCTCATGGAAATCACCGGACTCTGCCGGGGTGAATCATTGTGAGTACAGTCTCTCATAGAATTTCATTCCAAAGGCATCTATCATTTCCCTGCTACTGAAAACAGCGCAGCCTTGCAACTGCAGGAGCTTCTGAAAAGTTTCTGGAATCAGAAGGGCTCTTTCTTCCGAGAGAAATTCCCCTTTATGCTTTTGTTTTTCACGGTAGACAAATCCAAAGTCTCTCTTCTTTCTCCGTGGGTCATTCCTTACCTGTCTTACTGCATTCCTCTGAACCTTCTCGCGTAGTTCTGTGTGCCTCGTCAGGTGGGAAGACATGACGGCTGCCATACATTCCACCTTGAGTCAAAATGTTTGTAGTCTGCTACTAAACATCTTACTGTCAAGGTGCTTGAAGGCAAATTTGACGATGAAAATACACCTTGGCCTCCCTGATGATCTTTCCGGTGCTTGTGCGTGTGTGTGTGTCTGTGTGTGTGTGTGTGTGTAACCACATTGTACCACAGCAACTACAGCGAATCAGTTACCCACCTCGCCTCTAATTAAGTCTACGCCATATGGTTCCTTCGCGGGAAACGTAAGAGAAGACAACTTTCATAAACTCCCAACAATATAAACGAGTTTGGTGCGGTACGCTAAGTTGTCTGGCTGCTGCGACAGTATGGCTCCCCGCTGCCGGCCGCATGACTATCATATTAATTCCGAGGACATTTTAGTATAACTGTCGCTTCTTACTCCTTTGATCCTGACTGTTGGTAAGACAAATGTTAAACTCTAATATCTTGCTTCTAATTCAGTTATAATACTGTGAAATAAAAACACCAGAACGGTTTTTGAACCTTCTGGAAATTGACAACAATAACCGTCGCTGCACGACCCTACAGCATGACACACAAAGTCTACAAGCCTTTAGCACGATGGTGTGACCCTTGAGCACCGAGGTACTGTGTGGAGAATAATAGCCGGGCCTTTGTTCTGACCCACCTAAAGCCCAGCTAGATATCATACCCCACAAGTCGTTCTAACCTTCGTGCTCAAAGATCGTGCTGAAGGGTCGTACTATCGCGCCCAAATGTCGTACTGTCGGTTCGGAGGGAAGAACCGTCTAGCTCAAGGGTCGCGCCTTTGTACTCGAAGAAGTTATCAGTTCATGTCTCCTGTGTCTCTCTCACTGTCTCAATGTTTCTAGTTATAAAAAAAAAAAAGGCCATATTAGACGAGTTTCTACTATGGTATATGCGGAACTCAAGACATCGGTTTAAAAAGATATAATATAAGCATATTTTGCGGTTAGCGTTGCTGACAACGTATTCATGGGCCACTCGGAGACGATAAAATGGCAATGCTATGTTATATATATATATATATATATATATATATATATATATATATATATATATATATATATATATACACACACACACACACACGAATATTGTGCATATGAAGGCGCTTTCATAGCATACACAACTCTCCAAAAGGCAAGGGTTCGAACCCTGTTGGAGGGTTGATGTACATATATATCATATTATATATATATATATATATATATATATATATATATATATATATATATATATATATATATATATATATATATATATATCTCGAAGAGGATGGTTGAGCATAGCATACCATAAACAGCACACAAAAATAAGGAGGTTATCCAGATCTAGCATACTATAAAGAAATACCTCGATATACACCACAGAGACGTATTTAGACAGCACACCATAGATATAGCACACTATAAAGGGATAGAGATAGATTTAGAAAGTAGTCTATAACCAACCGGCGGTATCTAAACATAGCACAGTATAAAGGGACGGAGTTGTTTCGACAAACGCAGTCCTTAGAGCAGTTTTTCGTCTTTTATGTTTTTGTCTTTTCTTTGAGCGCGTTTTTTCGGGAGATCCGTTCTTTAACTCTCCCCTAACGTGCCTGACACCATAACATCTACAATATGCCTGAAATTTCGGTCAAACGGAACGCTCCGCAAGGCCTGAATTCCCGCTGAAAAACGCAATTCAAAGTTAGTTATTCAATGTGGCTTGAACGCAATTCTAAAGGACCTCTGAGACAGCATTATAGGTATACTCATCAAAAATAGTAAACTCGCTTTATGAAGGATTGGCTGAACTTCTGAAAAAAAAGATAGTAAATCAAACAATATATCGAGGCCCTGTATAAAGTTCATCACCATTAGGGCCCTTTATAAAGAACTTTCAGCACTAATGGGGGTCCTGTATAGAGATACAACCCTTTATAAAGAACTCTTGAGCACTAATGATCCTATATAAGGATCGTTCAGCACTAATGGTGCCCTGTATATCTCAACACTAACGGACCGTGTACAGAAATCTAACGTTAACTGGAAGAAATATGTATGGGAGTGGGTCTGGCCACTACAACTGTGATCCCGTATAAAGTCCACACAAACTGAAGGAGGCTGTATAAAGGCCAGCACACACTAAAGGACCGTGTATAAAGCCCAGCACAAACCTAAGAGGAAATGCATAAAATCTAGCTCGAACAAAGGATGACTTTGGAAAATCTAGCACAGACTTTAAAAAGAAACACACACACACATACACACACACACACACACACACGGTCCTTGTGTATAGTCAAACGCAAACAGAGAACCCTGGATACACAACATCCCTAAACCACCCACTAATACACAACCCTCTATATCACAAAGTCAAAACAAAAGAAATTACTTTATAAAGGAAGGCCAACATGGACTCCTAGATTAGCAGCGCCCCTATATGAAAATCAAGTACTCAATGAAAAACCCACTATGTATATAAATGTAAATGTATATGATGTATACTCGTATATGAACATATGTATAAGCGTAACGACCTTGTCCCATAAGCTCAAAGAACCTGAAGTTAGTTCTATGAAATGTGGAAAAAAAAAAAGCCATGTGAACCCTAAGACACACGACTGAACTCCTTTAATATTCCCTACGATCCTAAAAATATTGGCCTGGCCAGACACCGCAGCATTCTGAGAAAGCACCAAGTACCTCTGAGCGATCAGAATCCCCTAACGATTAATACTCCATAATGAGGATCATGATAACGTAGATTGGATATGGGTAAAATAGCCTCTGGAGAGAGAGAGAGAGAGAGAGAGAGAGAGAGAGAGAGAGAGAGAGAGAGAGAGAGAGAGAGAGAGAGAGAGAGAGAGAGAGAGAGAGAGAGAGAGAGAGACAGAGACAGAGACAGAGACAGAGAGAGAGAGACAGAGACAGAGACAGAGAGAGAGAGAGAGAGAGAGAGAGAGATCGCATATCCAAGAAGATACTTTGCAAGACGAGTCAACTAGTGCTCATGACATGCAAGAATGAAAGGGGCCCGCGTGTTATGAGCCGCAAAAGGCAAATGGCTTTCAGGGTTATTCTGCCTTCATCACTGTGACAAGCCAACCTTCATCATATCATTACGATGATGATTAGTCTCGTCTCGTGACAACGGGACGTTAGTGGCGGGAAATGTTCTAATTAGCTAATGGGTTGACGTCCGCCACTAATGGAAACACAAGAGTCACCGCTGGCTACAAGGTTTTCAACCCGCCAACTTAACTTGATCTCATTCACCTTATCTAATGCTGATGACTTCCTCCTCTGATTGCTTTGCCATCCTAACTCCATTGGTGACCTTTTCATCCAACAGTTTTTAAGGGGAACTGCATCGTCTTCGGCAGCATTTAAGGCCAGACTACCTCGCTTAGACCTTGGGTTTGTGGTTTTTATGCAACTCATTACAGATTAGGAACGTAGAATAAGAGTGCCATCCTCCATCATAAAACCTTGTCACAGGCCATTAGGTCTCTTGTTATCTGGCCTTCCCACGTACGAATGAACACTGGGAGACGCCTGCACAAAGAGAAGGCTGAAGCTCCACCAACACAAAGACTACAATGTAACCTTGATATCACGGTAGAAATGCCATCGAGTCACATGTAGATATCCAGTATGCATATGGAAATCAGACAAACACCAGGCAATGGGCACATGCATAGGCACGAGTCCTACTGTGTGTATATGTATGCATATATATATATATATATATATATATATATATATATATATATATATATATATATATATATATATATATATATATATCGTACATATTCACCATTTCCCGCGTTAGCGAGATAGAGTTAAGAAGAGAGGACTGAGCCTTAGAGAGAAAATCCTCACTTGGCCCCCTTACGTTTCCTCTTTCGGAAAAGTAAAAACTGGGAGGGAGGATTTCCAGCCTCCTGCTCATATATACATATATTGGAAGGATCACAATTTTGCGCGTGATCAAGATATTCCTATGAGTCCACGGGGAAAATGAAACACGAAAAGTTCCCAAGTGCACTTTCGTGTAATAATCACATCATCAGGGGAGACACAAGAGAGGAATATAACAGTCAGTTGATATACATGTTTACCAAATGGCGTCCTAGCTTCGTCTCTTCGATGTATATCAACTGACTGTTATATTCCTCTCTTGTGTCTCCCCTGATGATGTGATTATTACACGAAAGTGCACTTGGGAACTTTTCGTGTTTCATTTTCCCCGTGGACTCATAGGAATATATATATATATATATATATATATATATATATATATATATAAGAGCAAGGTTATTAGGTACAGTAGGGTTGAGGGTCAAGTCAATTGGGAGGTGAGTTTGAATGGAGAAAAACTGGAGGAAGTGAAGTATTTAGATATCTGGGAGTGGATCTGGCAGCGGATGGAACCATGGAAGCGGAAGTGGATCATAGGGTGGGGGAGGGGGCGAAAATTCTGGGGGCCTTGAAGAATGTGTGGAAGTCGAGAACATTATCTCGGAAAGCAAAAATGGGTATGTTTGAAGGAATAGTGGTTCCAACAATGTTGTATGGTTGCGAGGCGTGGGCTATGGATAGAGTTGTGCGCAGGAGGATGGATGTGCTGGAAATGAGATGTTTGAGGACAATGTGTGGTGTGAGGTGGTTTGATCGAGTGAGTAACGTAAGGGTAAGAGAGATGTGTGGAAATAAAAAGAGCGTGGTTGAGAGAGCAGAAGAGGGTGTTTTGAAGTGGTTTGGGCACATGGAGAGGATGAGTGAGGAAAGATTGACCAAGAGGATATATGTGTCGGAGGTGGAGGGAACGAGGAGAAGAGGGAGACCAAATTGGAGGTGGAAAGATGGAGTGAAAAAGATTTTGTGTGATCGGGGCCTGAACATGCAGGAGGGTGAAAGGAGGGCAAGGAATAGAGTGAATTGGAGCGATGTCGTATACCGGGGCTGACGTACTGTCAGTGGATTGAATCAAGGCATGTGAAGCGTCTGGGGTAAACCATGGAAAGCTGTGTAGGTATGTATATTTGCATGTGTGGACGTATGTATATACATGTGTATGGGGGGGGGTTGGGGCCATTTCTTTCGTCTGTTTCCTTGCGCTACCTCGCAAACGCGGGAGACAGCGACAAAGTATAAAAAAAAAAAAAAAAAAAAAAAAAAAAAAAAAAATATAATCCGGTGTTTGCTGGTAACCACCGATGCAGTAAGACATGGTACATGTCGCCAAGACTTACACCGTTATTTGAATGGGCAATAAGAAGCGACCTTTGACCCTGGAATCTCGTTATGAAGCGAAGATAGGAAAAAGAAAATGGAAAAACCATCTGGGGCGCTCGCAGTTACAGCACACGTTCCTTCAGATGCAAAGATGGACCTGGAAAGAATCGCCTTCAGTATTCATAAAGATCACCTGCAGGAGAAAAGTAATTTCGCATATTAAACGGTCGAGAGGAAAAAGACGAAAACGAATTCATAAGGCAAGACGATACGATCCTCGAGCACTTCGTCGGTATGATCCTTGACCACGACGGTACGATCCTTGAATACGACGGTACTATCCTTGAGCACGACGGTACGATCCTTGAGCACGACGGTACGATCCTTGACCACGACGGTACGATCCTTGACCACGACGGTACGATCCTTGAGCACGACGGTACGATCCTTGACCACGACGGTACGATCCTTGAGCACGACGGTACGATCCTTGACCACGACGGTACGATCCTTGACCACGACGGTACGATCCTTGACCACGACGGTACGATCCTTGAGCACGACGGTACGATCCTCGAGCACTTCCGTCAGTACGATCCTTGAGCACGACGGTACGACCCTTGACACTGACTGGTACGATCCTTGAGCACAATACTTTACGATCCTTTAGCACGACGATTTCCGAGTTCCCTTGAGCAAGACGGTACGATCCTTGAGGCACATCGGGTACGATCCTTGACCACGACGGTACGATCCTTGACCACGACGGTACGATCCTTGGATCACGACGTTACGATCCTTGACCACTGACGTTACGATCCTTGAGCACGACGGTACGATCCTTGACCACGACGGTACGATCCTTGAGCACGACGGTACGACCCTTGACCACGACGATACGATCCTTGAGCACAACTTTACGATCCTTTAGCACGACGATTCGATCCTTGAGCACGACAATACGATCCTTGAGCACGACGGTACGATCCTTGAGCAAGACGATACGATCCTCGAGCACTTCCGTCAGTACGATCCTTGAGCACGACGGTACGATCCTTGACCACGACGATACGATCCTTGAGCACAACTTTACGATCCTTTAGCACGACGATTCGATCCTTGAGCACGACGGTACGATCCTTGAGCACAACGGTACGATCCTTGACCACGACGGTACGATCCTTGAGCACAACTTTACGATCCTTTAGCACGACGATTCGATCCTTGAGCACGACGGTACGATCCTTGAGCACAACGGTACGATCCTTGACCACGACGGTACGATCCTTGACCACGACGGTACGATCCTTGAGCACGACGGTGCGATCCTCGAGCACAACTCTAATACGATCACTGATCACAACGTCGGTACTGTATTTGAGCACGTCGTTACCATCCTTTGGGCGTGAAGGTATAACCTCTGACCTCAGCTCTGAGATAGTTCAAAAGCCAGGTCAACCGAACCATAGGGTCGCGCCAGACGCGTCGTGCTCAAACGTCGAACTAACGTGCTTAATGATAGCACCGAACCTCCTTAAAGTAAATGTACCGTCTTAAGAATCGTACCATCGTGCTCAATTCATCGTACCTTCGTGCCCAATTCATCGTACCTTCGTGTTCAATTCATCGTACCTTCGTGCTCAATTCATCGTACCTTCGTGCTCAATTCATCGTACCTTCGTGCTCAATTCACCGTACCTTTGTGCTCAATTCATCGTACCGTCGTGCTCCAGGGCAGCTTCATCGTACTCAAAGGGAGATTAGAATCAATATATCTCCTGCCCATCTCCCTCTGTTGGGCAGGAGACACACACACACACACACACACACACACACCGCCCCGTTAACGGTAGTGCTATTACTGTGGCCCTCTGTTGGGAGGTGGACACTCCGGCTATCACACAGCCAACAGACCGGACGAGCCTCTCCAAACACATACGATGACGACCTTGAACGTTAATGGAAAGACGAGGCAACGGCGAGGACATCACGTCACGGGCTAGACGGTGATAATCATACGTAATTCAACTGCTGATTATGTAACGCTACATCAACATTATTATAACAGGGATATATAATTTCTCGTAACGGCGATACACACGCAGTAATTTTCCGAAGCTGACCTAATTCAACAATCGATTGTAAATGTTAACACCAACACACACACACACTCACGACAGCTACACCATTACGATAGGCCACAGAACACGAAGCAAGTCATGGCCACAAACAGGAAGAGATGGCACGATCTAATTATGTTTGCAGATGATGCCTAAAGTTATGAGAGAACCGAAATGCGAGGATTGCATACCAGCTTACTTGCAAGGGCGACCAAATAGACCCGAGAGTAGGTCTGGTACATGGATGATGACATTCAAATTAAGCAAATGTAGAGTAATAAAGATGGGACGAAGTGAAAGAGGAACTCTATGTATTTATCTTGTAGGAGATTAAGCTTAAGGAATCCATGTGCGAGAAGAACTAGGGAGTCGACATGGTCGCCAGACCAACGTGAGAATTTTAGGAGACCAGACCGTATGCTGGCAATTATCAGTATAGCCTATAAGTATATGGATGGGGAAATATCTATCAGGCTGTTCATTACCCTACGTAAGGCCAACACTATTATGTACTTTTCAAGTTTGGTCAACAACAACTAAAGAAGCACAAAGAGCTATTAGAGGAGATCCAGAGGAGAGCCACTTTAATGGTACCAGAATTATGAGAACTAAGTTACAGGTTGAGGCTGGAGGTCTTAAAGCTGTCCACCTTGGAAGAGAGAAGAATGAGGGCAACCTGATCACAACGACGTAGACTAGCGAACAATTCATTGAAAAATGTAGTGATAAAACAACCAGAGGACTTAACATGACATTAAGAAAATTCTTAAAAAGAAAGCAAAGAAATACACATACAGCACGAGTGGTGGATGAATGTGATAAAATGACTAAGAAAGTAGTTCATGTAGACACCGTGCAATGATCGAAGTTGCGTGATAGAAAATGAGCAAGAGATGGTTTACCTAGAATGTATAACTCACTCCCCACACTGTACAAATAGGATAGTACTAAGACGCACATAAAAACTATATATATATATATATATATATATATATATATATATATATATATATATATATATATATGCTAAAATAAAGTGGTACAAGCAAGTTCCAAAAGATGTCACGATACATTACGCATTCTTTCCACCAACAAGAAACAGTCTGGAGTTAGCGGGCTTCGAACTGGGTCGTTCAGGGAACTCTCACACAAGAACTTCTTTCCCTTTGACCCAACTAACCTTGTTAGTGACACGGTCCTCACTTAAGAGTTCTCCATAACGGACAGCCAGGTCCACGTAAGGCCCCAACTTCAGCCGGGAAAGTCTTACCATTTTCTCCTCCAGACCCCCATCCATCAGTGTCGGGGGTGTCCTGAGTCTATCTAATCTGTCGGTTCTTCGTAGTGTGGACTTCGAGTACACCTTCCGGTGGTTGTGTTGGTGTATGAAGTGATGAGCTTTCGGGTGGGGTGAGGGGGGGGGGGAATTTACCTGCGTACTAAAGTGTGTCTTGATGATTAGGGTCCCTGTGGCTGTTGAACATGTCACTGGGTGGTGTGTGGTATGTTACTGGAAATGTATTGGGAGAGGTCCGTAGTCTGTCTGCTGTGGAAGGGCTTTGGTAGACACACATTTGATGGTGCCTACGTCTATGACAAGAGCACGATAAACGTATACATACATACGAAGCAACAGGACACGCTAGCTACGAGCCTTGTAAGAGGACATATACCAGACCAGACAAGGCAAAGAACCAAGCGAGCTTGACTAAAGGAAAGAACCAAGTGATTTTGATGTATAAAGTATACCTTATACTTCAACAGTCTGCTCCAGTGAGCAGGGAATTACAATAATGTATTTCAAACACCACAATCTCACAGCGAACGGATTCTCTAATGGAAAAATATAATTTCCACTCTCCTGTGTACTTGAGTGGCAGATGAGCCTGCACCACACGAGGCGACTTATTTATCATCATTTATGCAAATTCAATTCATGGGGTTTTTATCGGCTTCATGCTAGGGTAACCACAGTCTCTCTCTCTCTCTCTCTCTCTCTCTCTCTCTCTCTCTCTCTCTCTCTCTCTCTCTCTCTCTCTCTCTCTCTCTCTCTCTCTCTCTCGTCGCCTCTGTAAATATGTAGGAAATGGGGGGGAGAGTTGCTGTAAGAAGATGATAAATGTGCTGCTGCTGCTCCGCTGCTACTAGACATGAAGTAACGAAGATAGATTGTGAATCGTTACGCCCCCATCCCCAATACGTTCTTCTTGCACTGAGCATGATAATACTTTACGACACAATCACTCCAATACATAAATGAAAATATACATCCAAGTGTCTCCACAATTTTAACTATGCCAAAACGATTTACATAAAAAACATATATAGTCTTAATAGAAAACGAGAAAATGCACAAGTACCAAAAGTCCATTTTCTGTTGTATCCCGATTTGGGATATCATGTTACACCAAATGGGGAAAAAAAGTGATCCAGTAATGACTGGCTCTTATTACGAGGCAAATGAGAACATAGATGTAAGAGAGACGGAACGCGGCTCAAGTAGTAGATATCGTGTTAACTACACAGAAATCTGCAATTTGCAAGGCAACATAAAGAGGGGA
The DNA here is from genome assembly GCF_036320965.1 of Panulirus ornatus. Taxonomy (NCBI): domain Eukaryota; kingdom Metazoa; phylum Arthropoda; class Malacostraca; order Decapoda; family Palinuridae; genus Panulirus; species Panulirus ornatus. Next base: position 16,766,571 of record NC_092232.1, read on the forward strand.
AATGGAGTCCGGGTTGACAGTGGTGGTACAAGTGGAGGTGGTGGTAGGTCCAGGTGGTAGAGGTGGTGTAAGTGGTGGTGGTGAGTCAGGGTGGTAGTGGTTGTAGTAGTGATGGTGAGGAGTCCTAATGGTAGTTATAGTATTAGTGATGGTGGGTGCAGAGTGGTGTTGGTGCCTCTAATGGTGTTGGTGGGTCCGGGTGGTGGTGGGTGGGTGGGTGGCAGTGGTAGATTTGGTGGTGGGTTAAGGTGGTAGTGGAACCTTGCGGTACTGAATAATGGCCGCAAATACAGAGGACAGATAATGAATCACGTCTCCTCGTGGCAACAGAGGTGGAGGTGTACCATTAACCAGGTGTTAAGAGACGCAGGCTGAAGACGACTCTCACAGTGTTCGCTCCTTTGTGAGTACTTCCCTCACGAGTCCCCTTGGCTCCTTTGTGAGCACTTCCGTCGAGTCCCCTGGCGCCTTTGTGAGCACTTCCGTCGAGTCCCCTTGGCTCCTTTGTGAGCACTTCCGTCGAGTCCCCTTGGCGCCTTTGTGAGCACTTCCCTCACGAGTCCCCTTCAAAGTATGATGGCAGAACCCTTGAGGACGACGTTACGACCCTTGAAACGACGTTACGACCTTCCTGAACGACGTTACGACCCTTGAGTTCAGACCACGATAACCCAAAGTCGTACCTTAGGTATGGAGGTCTTGCCTTAACAAAAGACAAGGTTAACAAAAAAAAACTCTGTTCCTCTTAAGTTTGGCTTTTCTTTCCCTTTTTTTCAATTACGTCATTATCAACGTCTCTCTCTCTCTCTCTCTCTCTCTCTCTCTCTCTCTCTCTCTCTCTCTCTCTCTCTCTCTCTCTCTCTCTCTCAGTAGCCTATTCTCTAAGCTACCTTCACCCAAATTGGAGTCCCCTGTCTAAATCACACCTGTAACCTGTACCTCTAATCCAAACTAGCCTTTTTCATTAGGCTCGTCCCTTCTCTAAACTAGACCTGTAAAGTATCTCTAATTCAAACTAACTTTCTAACTAGCCATGCCCCTTTTCTCTCAACCAGCCATTCCTTTCGACTTATATTACAACTATAGCAAACCCTCATTCAAATCAAGGTTATCTCTTAAACCAGCCTCTCTTATCTCAACCATTTCCTCACACTTAATCTTTCTCTAAACTAGACCCTTCTCTGGGTCACCACCAACCAACACATGTGCACGCTGACTCCCAAACCCAACTTCAGGAAGGTATAAGCACACTGGATGACGGAATGAGGATAATGGCACGAATGAGAACTAAAATGGGAATATGAAGTAGGCAAAGATGAGAAATGGGAAGCGACAGGGATAGGAATGAAGACTGGGAGGGATTCAAGGACACGTTTGGGTGCGAAACGGTGGGAAGGATCAGAATGGGACAGGGGATGGTAGGAAATGATGATGAGAAAGGGAATGAGACAGGGGATGAGGGACAGTGAGAAAAGATGAAAAAGGGAAAATAATACATGACCGAAGATGGGGCAGGGATCAGGATAGGGAAGGACAGAAAATGGAACAATGATAAATCAATACAGAAGACGAGACAAAGGCAAATATAGGAAATGAATCAAGCCAATATGGAACAGTAACAATAATTAAAGATGGGCAAGGATACGTACAGACGATGGGACAGGGATACGTACAGAAGATGGGATAAGGAATAAGCATTAAATTAACTGAGACAAAGGGAAGTGTGTGAAAACCAAGACAGTAAAAAGACATGGACAGGAAGACGGTCTACAAAGGGAGCAGCAAAAAGAACGACGATGGACGGATAGAGTGGATAAGGATGAAGGCAGAAGGGCTAGTGAGGAAGGAAAACACACACACACACACACACACACACACACACACACACTTTTCTTCTCTCGTCTTCCTCCAGAGATCAATGTGAAGTGGAAGAAGAAAAAAAGGAAGCCAGCATTTTATTTTCTTCCTTGGTAACTAATGTCTCAGCAGTTTTTTTTCTTCCCTGAGATCAGATATCCTCCTCTTATGGAAATGTTGAGGAAGTTTCTTCTCATCATCTTAAACTATCAAAATTTGAAAGTATAATCACTAATTGGAGGTCCTTAACTGCAGCTGACGCTCGAGTGAAGTAGCGACAATATATGCATATAATGTGCAGCAAAATATTTCATTAACACACACTGATTAATGTTACTCATGGTTCCTAGTCATTATAATACGTTATATACACATCTGGGGGATTACAGCAATTATATTACTAATACTGGAAGAATTAATTGTAATATACCAGTATATATTATCAAATACCAGAAGGTTTATTTGTTATAGTATATATCATCAAACTCAGACACAAGGCTTACCGAGCCCTTGGAGGTAACTGTGTGACTGAGGAATGATTCAGTTATGATAACCATCCTGGACTAACGAACACGGACCCGGGAGAGTCGGTAGTTTAGGTTAACGAGGTGCCGGGGTTAATGAGCCCCTACTGCCCAGGAAACAAAAATACAAGAGAGGCCGGTCAGTGTTTCCGGAGTGCAAGACGCTGTTATTGTCCTCTCTCTCTCTCTCTCTCTCTCTCTCTCTCTCTCTCTCTCTCTCTCTCTCTCTCTCTCCTTCACCTTCCACACCCAACCTCCACATAACGACTGCTTCTTTCTTCCTACTCTGTCCCTACAGAACGGATAACGTATGAAGGATACGCCATCACTCCTCTCGAGCAGGCAGACACAATCGTCGCAGACTATCCACTCGCCCACCATCCCCTCCCTGACACCACCTACCTTCCGTCACACGATTACCATTCACTACCCCAAGTGCGTCGAGGGAGAGGACTCCTCATCCTCTGTAATACACCCACATAGGATCCGATTCAAGGAGGGACAAGGACACTTCAGCCGGACGGAGGTGTGCTGCAGGAATCAAGTCATCTCTGATACTAGTACTACTACTACTGGGCGCCATTGGTTATACTGGTGGTAGGAGTGAGCTAATAGATGATTGGAGGATTAATAAGAGGTCCAGATTCCCTAGATCAGCACCCGTGCTGACAAAGGCATTCGCATGAGAGGCTTTCAATCGCAAGCATGGGATAAGAACAGATTCCAGAGTCAGGGTTGAATAACACACCGGAAACTTTCCCTGAGAAAGATGTGTGGAAATGACATACTGAAATGTTGGAGGGCGTTTTGTGGAAGCGGGGTTGGAGGGCGTTTTGTGGAAGCGGGGTTGGTGGGCGCTTTGTGGAAGCGGGGTTGGTGGGCGCTTTGTGGAAGCGGGGTTGGAGGGCGCTTTGTGGAAGCGGGGTTGGAGGGCGTTTTGTGGAAGCGGGGTTGGAGGGCGTTTTGTGGAAGCGGGGTTGGTGGGCGCTTTGTGGAAGCGGGGTTGGTGGGCGCTTTGTGGAAGCGGGGTTGGAGGGCGCTTTGTGGAAGCGGGGTTGGAGGGCGCTTTGTGGAAGTGAGGTGCGGATGGGGTTGAGGATTGATCGACTGTTGCTGTATACCTTTGAAGTTCTGGATGGAGGGAGAGAACAGGATAACGTACGGGTGTGGAATGAACAGGCGGGCTGCCCTCGTACTCAGCACAGAGGAAGGTGTCTTGATGAAAGACTGTGATGATGTGGGGCAGAGAGGTCGCTGTGCCTCGAGCTAAGGACACGGGCAGTGAATGATTCAATATCCATATCCGAGACTGGTACGTATATCACTAGAGAGAGATAGAGGATATTCTTACAACGATAATTTACTACGAGGCAGGGCTGGCGCGTGGCGCTCACCGCTTATCCTGCTTGTTTCACCCTTCTTTTCTGCTGTCATCCACCCACCCACACACACCCGCCCACACACACTCACACACACTGCACATTCGTTCTGCTTGGGGTTCATTCTGGACATCCTGATACCATCTGTCCAATCTTCCTTTAAAGGCTCCACCGCTCAACCATCCCCTGCAGATTTTTATTTGAGAGAGAGAGAGAGAGAGAGAGAGAGAGAGAGAGAGAGAGAGAGAGTCACGCTGGCTTAGGCTACGTACCCATCTAGCGATCAATCCTAAATCTAAAAGACGAACAGTTGGGCTGCCTTTGAGCATAGACCCCGGACCAAAACTCAAACCCAGACCTGTTCATTTATGACCAAATATCTCATCTATTTTTGAAGCTCAATGAGGTAGATAACTTACCGAAGTATTCAGCGTAAAAATTCAATCTCAACTTACCTGGAAGAGAAAAAAAATATCAATTAGTGAATTCAATATACGATACGTACATGTGAAAATACTAAAGAAATCAGAATACACTGTAATCAAATATTTTTCATCCACCAATATGGCTGACCTAACACTATACAGATATCTATTCAAATGCCATATAGTCTGAATTCTCCAGGTTATTGTTAACATACTGTAACAATCTCCCTGCAGAAACAGTCTACAAATATTCAAATGCAATTTCACATTTATTGAGTACCATCTACGTTATTATATCTATCTATATTCATCTATCCAAATACATGGGACCCCATAGGCAGGAAAGTAACACACACACACACACACACACACACACAAATCCACACGTTTTGAATTCTTTTATGGGTAGCTACTTAGGGGAATCCACTATGAAAATCCAAAAAAAAAAAAAAAGGAATTCAATTATCAAATCCATACATCTGTAAATCCTGAGAAGAAATGGCGATTTAATCTCAGATTTTTCCATAAGTAAATCGCCCAGAGTAAATCCTTATACATGGATAAATCCGCGCTAATTAAATCAACCAGCATGGAATAAACCAATACAGGGAGTTTTATATATACGTGTTTGTGTGTGTAAACCCTCAAGGTGGGTATACATATACACGTAAGCCTGTGGACGAACACATTCTCCAAATACCCCATGGAATCTCTTCCCAGGCGCTGGTTAATTCCCCACACATACTGGTGAATCCTGACACAAAGGCTGGATAATCCATATCACGTGCTAGATGATTCATTCCATAACCTTGGAGGTCAATTCTGTCTCTCTCTCTCTCTCTATCTCTCTCTCTATCTCTCTCTCTCTCTCTCTCTCTCTCTCTCTCAGGTTAATCTTAAAGCCAATGAATCTCTCACATTTAGGTTGATCTTTACCCATTTCCGTCGATTCCCACCTCTAATCTCATGATCTCTCCTCGTCCACACAGTACCAACTGATCCAACAAAATTTGATTAATACCTACACCGAAAAAGAAAAAAAGAAAATAAATACGAAGGGTAATCCACATGCATGTAAATTCCTATACAAATCCTGGGAACTTGCATAAACAGTGTGCAAGAAAAATAATCTCTCGCTAAATCAGATTAATCATTAACAGAAAGCCCATTTAATCCCCACGCTGGTGCTGATTAATCCACCCCTAAATGCCTATTCACCGCACACACTAAAGCCAGCGGATGAACCCGGGTATGGCATTTTAATCCCTCAACAATCGCATCATGAGGCTGGGTCACCTCCGGTCAACGACCCTCCTCATGGATATTGTACAACGAATGGCCGCTGAGCCAAGGACAGAATGGACAGGAGGCCTCGCTAAAAGGGTGGCGCAGACAGACAAAGCCTATACTACACTGACAGAGGCCTTGAAACATGGTCAACTTAAATAGGCCAGAGTTGATCGAGAAAAAATTTCAGAGACAACAGACTTGTAATCGTCGTCAGCTGACGATTAAAAGTCTCGTTGAGGATCATTTCGCTCCGAGACCATCGTCTCCCTGTAGGATCATCTCGTCGAGACCATAGTTCTCTTGTTTCTGCATAACACGCCCAATGTATGCAGGTCTTATGTTCATCTAATATGAATTTAAAGTCAGTCTAAAGACAAACGTGGAATAAAGTGACCAGCAACCTGAGAGGATATTCTCTCAGACAAAAGAGGCAGAAAGACGCACATGCCTCAATATAGCAGTGGCCAGCCATAAACCCAGGTCGTGTTCTGAAGGTGCATGGCATCCTGCGTGGAAGCAGAGACCACAAACCCACTCAGCAAATGGCCTCGTCCAGTCCCAAATTGACTAACGACCACTCGTAACAAAGTCATGAAGTAGCGCAGCCAGCTGTGGCCCGAGTCTCGTTTTCTCCACACTCATATCTTCCTTGTATTTGGAGGATCGGAAGAGAATTGATGAAAAAAAAATAATTATAGTAACGAGTCTGGAGAGCAGGTGGTGATTAATATTGCTTCTGTGATTAAAGGAACCCACTTGAGGAAACATAGGATCCACGAACGATCCCCAGCGAGTGAGACAATGAACAGAGACCCGCCTTCACAAGTAGAGACCCCCATCCCCCTCTCTGTTCTCGAGGCACTGTAGCTGTCGCTAATCGTTTTCTTCAACTGATGTCAACTCGCTGGCAGGAGATGGCAAACGGAGCGTCAAGCCTGATGCTTCTCACTTCTATGGAATCCCGGATTACTTTTCGTGAATAATAAAGACTGATACAAGACCAGAGTTACCTTTCAATGTAACCTATGGCACAGACTATCCAAATACAACACCGAGGTGTCAGATGTCACAACATATCCAGCGAACGTGAATACTCGACTTTGAAGTAATATCGATAGTTTAATGGAACCTGGATGCCCCCGTGGTGACTCATGGTCAGTAACGCTAACTATATATGTGTGTGTGTGTGTGTGTGTGTCTGTGTGTCTGTGTGTGTGTGTGTGTGTGTGTCACCTCGTGTACATCAACATTAACCCTCGTCTGTAAGCTTCCCTCCCAAGACAACCCAACATCATCTCTGAGCCGCCGCCGACTTCTTCATCTCGCAGAAATAATACTGGCATGAGCCTCGGGACGGAGGAAACGTGTGGGCCAAATCCGTCTTAAGGGGAGGGCGAAGAGAGGGGAGGGAGAAGAGAGGGAAGGGTGAAGAGAGGAGGGGAGGAGGAGGAGGAGAGAGGGGAGGGTGAAGAGAGGAGGGAGAAGAGGGAGATAACCCTGGCAATCTTCTCAGTTAAAGAGGATATCCATCATACAGTCATGCGGGGGGAAACTGGACGAGGGTGAAGGTATTTCTAAAAAAAAAAAAAATAAATACATAGATTAATCCTGACGTCTGAAGACGTACGGAATTACCTTACTTGTTAGGTGGTTGGTGGAGTGTAAGGGTACGACGGAAGTCTGATGGCGAGACGGGATGAGGGGGGGCGGCTCTAGACTGATCATTATGTTGATATTACGAAGAGCATCAAGGAAATGAGACTAGAAGAGAGGAAACGAGTGACGCCAAGATCAATGAGAAATGGCAGCGATAATCTTACTACTAGAAATGAAGAGTGACAAATGGTAAGGGAAATAATTGAAAAATCAAGGGTGGCAAAAAACACGAGAAGTGACAAATGAGGAGTGGAAGAAATAAGGAGTGACAAATGAATAAGGATAGACAGAAATGATGACACGAGTACAAGTAAAAAACAAATGAGATGGAAATATGGAATAATAGATACGGAAGCGAGAGAAATGAGTAATAACAGAAGTAGATGGCTTTTTATCAGGACATGATTGAGGAAATCTATACCTCTGAGGCCAATGTTAGATAGTTTTCTAATAAATGAGTAAAAAATGAGCAACGTTCCTATACAAAAAAAAAGTCAAAATAATAAATGACAAAAAGCTTCCTTTCATTTAAGTAATATTACTGTCTACCATTTCCACTCCTCGTCACTGCTGCTGCTGAAATTTCTGACATTACCACAAGTTACCTGACGTAGAAATATTAGAGATCTTTTATATTTTCACACAAATTTATATGAACATATACAGAGTCCGAAAAAACAAATATTCGACGGAGTGGAGGATCGCATGATCGCACCCTGGCTCCAGATTACTTTACTAAATGATAAAGACGGTGTTTGCGGTGACACTCCCTCTTCTGCTCCTCCCTGGGTAACGTCACAATCTCAAGTGGGGAAATCATCTCACCCTCCATCCCCATCACAGTACAGAGTGAGGACTGATGACGAGAAATCTGGTGGTCTAGGACGAGGCTACCTGCTTCCATGATTATGTACTGTGGTAGAAATCAGTTTGTACATTAAGTCTAATGTCTCAACCCATCTCTCCCTCCGACTCAAATGTCGGCATATGAACAAATAAAAAAAAAAAAAGTTACGTCAGTGTGGAACATGTACACTGCCATGCAAATTCTACAGGAGTGCCAACAGGGAAACTTGCCCGTTTGTTTTTGTTTTTCCAAACGGAGTGGGTGGTTTCTCTGCGTTTAAACTCAAAAAAGAAAAGAAAAAAATAGAAGCGACAATATTTTGTGAGCATTACCATAAAAGCATCTCCTTGAAGCGGAACTACACTCGCTCTACTTCGCCTCCTCATCATCTTGGTCTCCGATTGAAAACAAACAAATGGGGTCGTCTTGTCTCGCACATATTTTCCACACAAATTCCTAAAAGTCTTCCTAAAAGTCTGTCGGGAAGAAGAAAAAAGAAAAGACTACGGCAGTACAACGCACGGGACTGTACACTTCGTAAAGTGCCATTTCGCCTCGGTAACAAGTAGAGGGATCATTACTGGAGCTTTGGTGAAACATGACAGCCACTGCTTCAACAGAACTTCAGCTCAGAACTTGAGAGTAGGTAACACTATGAAACCTAAGTCTTTCAAGCGTCTGGGTCTGTAGAAGTACCATCGAAGCCAAAAATCAGTATGAAGTAAACGAAAAATATACCGTAATGAAATAAGGGAAAAATTTTTAATCTAGTATGGGACATTACCCAGTGTTATTCTCTCCGAGGAGGACCCCCGTATGGGACATTACCCAGTCTTGTGCTCTCTTTGAGGACGACCCGGAGAGGGAGAGGAACCTCACTCTGGTCTGCTAAAGTCTCTGCCTCTCAAACTTCCAGACCCGTCGTAATTAAGGACCAAACTTGAAGGTCATTTTTTTAGAGGCGAAGGTTGAACTTCAGCCAAAACAGTTACATTCAAGAGAAAATTTATAAGGGGAAAAAAGATTATGCTGTACGGCTTCAATCGTGTCCAATTAACTTATGTAAAAGTTACGACTAAAATTACCGAGTAAAAAGTTTACAGAGCGAAATATATATCAGTATATTCAACGCCCTACAACTACAAATAGATGGTGCCTGAAACAGAAAAATTCATAAACTTTCGAGTATATATATACGAATTCCGAAGTGCAATTTCGTGTAATAATCACATCATCAGGGGAGATATAAGAAATATAAGTCAGCTCATATACAACGATGAGACGTAGCTAGGACGCCATTTGGTAAACATGTGATTGTACAAGACAGATAAAGAGCGTATCATAAACTTATTATGAGGACAAGAATGGGAATTGACCACAAAAGTTTATTATACGCTCGTTGTCTGTCTTGGACAATCACGTCTTTCATTTTCCCCGTAAACTCATAGGAATATACTTGATCACGCGCAAAACTGTGATCCTTTCCATTATATATATATGTATATATATATATATATATATATATATATATATATATATATATATATATATATATATATATATATATATGTGTGTGTGTGTGTGTGTGTGTAAATCACATAATACCCTCCGACATCCAGGATTCGAACCCGAGACCTTCCGCGTGGTATTCGGGAACGCTACCTGCTATGTTAGCCTAATAATACACAATGTGTGATAATACTGAAATACGTTTTTATATGAAGTTAAAGGTGGCGTTACTTCTGCTCGGTAACTCAAACTACAGAAAATACCTTCGAAATTGTGATATGTGAACAAGCATATATTTATATATATATATATATATATATATATATATATATATATATATATATATATATATATATATATATGCGAGGCTTCATCATCGGGAATGTGCAAAAGTTCTCAGTCCAAGGAAGCCCCCATTACCCTGCTACTGAAAGTAGCTGTAGGACCTCCCTTATAAAGGGATCCTATAGTTAATCCGGGACTTTTTCAAAAATGGATCCTGGGACAATTATATCGTTTTGTTTCCCACATACCACAGTGTTATGATGAGGGCTAGTTACCAGATACCAAGGCATAAGAAGGATCTATTTATTGACCAGATACCAAAGCTTGTGAGGAGGACTAGTTACCAGATACCAAAGCTTAAAGGCCATTTCACTTACCAGATACCAAAGTTTAAGATGAGGATCAAGTTAGTTACAAGACATCAAAACCTTAAGATGAAGGATCGAGTCAAAATTTGAAAACAATCGGGAATCGAACTGCTAATGGCCAATTCTCCTTATAATTGAAGACTGTTCTATTAAAACTTACCCTGAAGACACTATAGCTACTCTGCTAAATGGTAAACTCGAGCAGACAATGAGAGTAAAGATCACAAAGCCAATGAAGAAGAATAATGGAACTGAATGATGTTTGACATTAAAAAACAGTCGCGCCCAATGAATTAATCAGTTCGCGATTATACTACATAATTGCTTTACTGATACGTCAGGAAAGCATGTCACTGGAGACGAATCAATCGCTTGTTAATGACTGAAGCTAACTACGCCAGCTTGTATTTGCAAACATAATCCGACATATGCCTTGGCCTGATTTAATCTGGAAACAACAAAACAGTTTATTTGATAGCCTATATGATGAGAAAGACTTTGGTGCACTGTCTATCATTTATGGTTCTCAGGAAACACAGTCCTTTTAATGGCTGTGGACAAAGTATAATGAAATCTGACTTTCTTTTGCGAACATTTACCAAATGTCCTAATGAGATACGAATACTTAACGAATATTCTAACGAGACAAATTTGTAACTTCAAAGAATTGAAATACAAAACTCAAGAGATTATAGTCTGTTACAGACACATTTGCTACTTAAGTGGTATATATACGAGAGTCGAACTTGATCCTAAGTTTATACAAAACGATCGAGATTGGAGGGCTCCGAATCGATCGACGTGAGTGATCAAAACCCATTGGGCTAGTAAATCCCCTTTCTTACCAAAACACACATTCTTTACCTTATACCAGGCGCTTCCATGATACGCTTTACCGCAAACTCCCAAGGTTTCTTATCAGTTGTCAGTTTACGTCACTTCTCACCATCCTCAACGTCAGTCTTTCCACCTCACTCCCTCATCCTGATTACCGCACGCAGATCCCTTACGAGACAGAGGGTCAGCCCATTGTGTAGGGGATGTGTTGAGGTTAAACGTCTTAGGGTGTGTAAGGTGGGAGTAATGAAGGCGACACTGTACTCTATTTCGGTAAAATGTTTGCCTGAGGGCGTGGAACAGTAACAGATTTCTTTCTCAGATAAGATGAATATAAGGATAAGACTTGGAGAGACTGAGCGAAATGATTTCCCGAGGAGACCCTCGCCAAATAAAAGTACCTGACAAGTCTCCCCTTATTACCCGGGAGGGTGTGAGAGTCTCTGTGGTTTATTTCCTCTTGAAATGGATTCACAGCGACGTGCTGAAGTGTCCCCTAATAGATAAGATATATGGCAAAATGATGCCACATAAACTATCCTAAAATACCTACATGTTGCATAATGGGAACGATAACAGCTCTGATATAATTTCCTGTCAAGTGGCATGATCTAGAGGATACTAATTCTAGAACTAGAGTCTAATTCACGGCATGACAACGCGTGGCCGCCAGTGCTCTGACTGTGAGCTTCATTTAAGAAATATGAATCGTCATATTCATTACAGATTTTGGCTGTACTTCAGGTCAACCGTTCACTTCTCTCGTTTAAGAACCCTTGCTAAATGGCTTCATGTTTTTTCTTCTTTTTTTTTTTTAAGAATTAAGGCCCTTTCTTCTGCAGACACCATGAGTAATGAAAAATTTAGATATATAATACCAATGTTACGTATATCACAATTTATAATCGAACATCGCGTTGGTTTTCTCTGTCTGCATTAAAAGACGCTAAACTCTGACGATTCCGACGTGCCATTCGCTCATTTAGTGTCCGATATTAAAAATGAAACTATACCATCAATTGTGTCTTTGTGGAAATTGATGATAAGCCTCGTACAGAAATAACAGGAGGATCAGTTTGCATGCCTCCTACAGAGATACTAGACCTAGACCAAAAAAAAAAATCTGTGGCCCACTTGGCAGGAAACTATAATGAACACGATGCGATGATAGTGGTAGATACTGACACTGCAGTATCTAGGTGGGGAAGAATCCCTTTCTAGTAGCTCTAGGCGTGGCCTCTAGCTAAACTTGCTTGACGATGCTCTAATTCAACTTAATAAGAAACTTACTCACGAGATGTAATTCAAGTTAAGCCCTAGCTATGAAGGAAGATCCTGTATATAATAAGCTATAAACAAGCTTTGGTCAAGTAATCACCGACAAATTACTTTTGATTTAACATTCAGCGCCACTTGTAGTGCTGGTGAACGAGAGAAAATTCAGGAAGAAATGCCAGATTTTAGGCTCGCGAATTCGTATGACCTCCGCATTATTCTCCACAGACAAATCTGGGATGATATCGTGAGGGGAAACAGTATGGGAGGAGTTTGGTAAAGCTTCAGTAAAATATTCCAAGTTAGTTGAGGGATCTTGTGCGCCAGTGAGTAACACGTCACTCGTCCAAACTAAGCTAAATCACCACGAAAAAAAAAAAAAAGAATTGGTTTTCTACGAAAGCAGCTAAGAAAAAACGAGTAAATTGTATAATTTTGCGTATGAAAATGTCAGCGACATACTTAAATTAAACGTCAGTATGACGTGTATACCGCAGAACATAGCAAAAGAAACTGTGGAGTTCTGCCATAAGAAGCAAAATAGTAATCACCCGGAGAGCTGGTTCATTTATCACAGAAAACGGCGACTTGGTTCAATATGATGCAAGACTAAAGACAACTCGAATCCCGCTTCCAGTTCCACAGATAGGAAAGAAAAACATTCCACAAAAAAATACTGACAAAAAGTGGACGATATACTATCAGCACTGGATGGAATAAAGGCCAATAAAACGGCAGGCCCAGATAGCTTTCATCCAAGAATAATAAAAAAATGACTCAAAAACCGAGATAGCCCAGTCTTTTGACTGCTCTTTCCAAACGAGTCTCTTGCTAGGGGGGAAAGTTCCCGAGGATTCGATGTTAGCCAACGTAACACAACTATTAAGAAAAAAAAAATAAGAAGGGAGTAAGTCCCTAACCGGAATTTATTGCCCAATTACCTTCACGTCCGTAGACGGTAACGAGACAAGACTGTAAATCATCTAGGGGATCACCACTTCATAAACGAGTCTCATTACGGTTTTCGACGAAATTCGTCGTTTGACATCTCTACTCAGTGTCATATATATCAAAATTTATGATCATAGTAACGCAGATGATGTCAATCTAGACCTTCAGAAAGCCTTCGACACAGTCCCACATCAAAGATCACTAGCGAAAGCTTAGCCACATAGGAGAGATGGAGATTTTCTTCATTGGTTAGAAAAAATCACGACTGATGAGAATCGTTAGACGTAATAAGTGGCGTGCCACAGGGATCACAGCTTTGGGAAAAGTTCTCCGATAATGAGCTACGTTTTAAGATATCAAAATTCCCAGACAGTACTAAGGTGGAGAATTGATCTACAAAAGAATTTGAAAGTCTTCAGTTTCAAAAAAGAAAAAAATCTACGAGAGTTTAGATGTCTAGAGTTTCAAACCGAGATAGACAAACTGATGGGCTGGGTTCACAAAGGGTATATGAATTCTAATATCGGCAAGTGTACAGCCTTACACACCGGGCAATAGAAAAAAAAAAAAGGCAAGCTACTGCACGAGTTCTCATCAGCTACAAAAGGAAAATGAGGAAGAAAACTTAGGTGTAATAGTCTCCGATGACAAAGACGAGTAAACAGTGCAGAGAAACAGTAAAAATGGCGATCAAAACAGATTCGTAGGAAAGGTTTTCGAATCTAAACTTAAGGAATTAATCTTCATTGTGCACTACTCATGAGTGGGTTCAGCTCTGGTCACCCGACTTTATCAAAAGGAAAGGCATAATGGAGAGAGTACAGCAGCGTGCAACCAAGATGACTTCCAGAATGAGGAAAAGCGTCAGATGAAAGCCAACCAGACGAACTTATTTAGCTCAGAAAAGACAAGTTAAGAGGCGATTTAAAACAGATGTTCAAAATTATCAAGGGTTCTGATAATCTCGATCGTATCAGTAACATGTGGCTAGGTTTGTATGTTTTCATTAGAGGTAATGGACACGCACTACTGGATAAGCATTTTACTTCCTTTGAATCCTTTTTCCCAACAGATCCATTAATATACGGAATGACTTACCAACTGGAATAGTCGAAAGTAACCCCACAGAAATGTTTAAGAAATAAATATTTCGCCTCAAATCCATGACTGATACTATATTTGCGCCTCCTTAGTTGCAGCTTACTAATATTTCATTTGAAATCAACTACACGCTTTTCTCCTCGTCCTACACTAATTCTTGACATTCTGATCTCTTCCACTACCACAAACATTCTCAAAACGACGCAGTGGTCTATGGCCACTGGAATTCTTTTCTATTCATTTAAGATCAACAACTAATCAAAACATGATAATCTGAAAACAAAGCACGTGAATGACACCATCATCTGGAGATAGCCAGCTGCATCTGTGAACTGCAAAACCTGATTACAATCTCATTTAGAAAAAAATGCCATAAGAAGATATCACTTCAGGGTAACATGACCAAAGAACAATCCCTTTAGGATAACATGACCAAAGAACTATCCCTTTAGGATAACATGACCAAAGAACAATCCCTTTAGGATAACATGACCTCTGAACAATCCCTTTAGGATAACATGACCAAATAACAATCTCTTTTGGATAACCTAACCTAAAGGCAACGTCAACGGAAGTAAACAGCATCTTAATTCATCATCAGTGTACACCATAAACCTGAAGACAGAGGCAACCGAGCACAAAATCACCTGAAAATGAGGCCTCCAGACGGCAGCGACCAAGGAAGATCATCATCATCAAGTGTACACACCACCAGGTGAGCGAGGACGACCCCGACCGAGGCGCTTTCCACTCTAGCTCGCAGACGTCAACGAAGGGAGGATCATATGGACCTTCTCGATTTCGACAGCGGATTGCAATCATCCAGACGAGTGCACATGATGATGTAATCCTCTGAGTACAGTCCAGGGTGCCTTGGTATGTCGCATGGAGACTTACATCATCATTAACCAGACTTGACGTTATCCTCAAAGTACAGTCCAGGGTGACTTGGTACGTCGTATGGAGACTTACATCATCATTAACCAGACTTGGCGTGTTATGATAACTCGTTGTTCTTCAGCAGTGGTAAAGAGTGTTGTACTTGCGTTAGTCGCTTGTTCACTACTTACATACGATGGGGGATGTCTAGTCATTGGAAGACGTTCGTCCTTATCAAGTGGTGGTGTGATGTGACGATGATTTGCTTATCCCCGACAGAGACAGGTGATGCTGTGTTAAGGTAAGGCAACATGTCTTCCTCATAATTACATATGGCACTGCTGTAATGGTGAGGAGTGTTCGGGGCACGACTGAAGGAACTTGCGATAATGGGAACATATGTGGCACTGACGTAATGGAAAAAAAAAGTGGTCGTGCGCTACTGAAGGTATTTGCGATATGAGAACACGACGCTTTTCATGAAGAAGTGACGACATGATACAGCGAATAGACGTTCATCATCATACACATGGCAAGGGTGTTCAGATAAAGTGCTTGTTCTTCAACAGTGACGTGTACTGGTGTCATAACAACTGGGTGTTCTTCGTATTAACGAGGCATTTTGATCGAGTGGCTGTTCTTCATCAACATTAGAGTATTATTGAATCTTGATGGTCAGCTGGATTAACAGACATGCCTGATGTTACGTCGCTCTGACAGATGGTTATGGAAGCAACAGGTGGTCGAGACCAGCTGACCGTTTAAAGAAACACTGAAGAAATGATAAATATCAACACCAGATGGTAGTCACACTTAACTACGGGAACAAATAATACTTATACGTCATTTGGAGAAGCAGAGGAGCCAAATTACCTCGTCTTTTTAAAGACATCCAAAAGGATGTTTCTCGCCCACACAAAGTCACGTTCTAAAGCAATGTTCCTCTCACGCAGGAATCCACCAGAATGGCTCGTCGTCCGCCACCATTCTGCTGCAGTCGAGTGATAGTTTCAGCGGAGATATTACAAACTTTTACAACTCTTGTTCGCCTGAATGTCGTCGACGTTCCACTCGAGCAGAATGAGCCGTGAAATCTTCCACCTAGTGACTCGGGCAAAACCTGAGGAGTGCGCCAGATGGAAGGGGAAAAAAAAAAAAAATAAAGGAGGCCCGCGAAAGCAATTTGCTTCCAGACGCGACTGGGAGAGAGAGAGAGAGAGAGAGAGAGAGAGAGAGATCTGCTTCCTATCCCTCTGGAGGGATGCATTCTTAATGCACTGACTGGACAAGTACTCAGTTAATAGCAAAACAGATGACATTAGTATATACAGTCAATATCACAACATATGACATCAGAAGAACAGGAGAACGTAACTGGCAACGCACACTGTCACAAACAGTATACAAAGTGGTGTTATACAGTCACTAGCAGTTTACAAACTATATACAGTTACTCGCTGCACAAACAGACCAGTGTTACGGACGGCACATTCAATATACCGTTAATAGCAACACACTAAATATATCGTTACCAACGCCACACAACATAACCATCACTGATAAAACCTAAACTAAAGATAAGGATCATGGCAACAGATACGCTAAAGATTAAAGACATACATCAGCAATAAACATACTGATATAATCAAACAAGAGATTAGGAAAAAAAATTATAACTCCTAAACAGATGGACTCGATCGACATAAGCCTTACCAACAACAGATGGACTCGACGTAAGTCAATACCAACAACAGATGGAGTCGACGTTAGGCTTGAACAATAGATGGGACTCGTAATAAGACCTTACGAACAACAGACGCACTCGTGATAAGACCTTACGAACGACAGACGCACTCACGACAAGACCTTACGAACAACAGACGCACTCATGATAAGACCTTACGAACAACAGACGCACTCATGATAAGACCTTACGAACAACTGACGCACTCATGATAAGACCTTACGAGCAACTGACGCACTCATGATAAGACCTTACGAACAACAGACGCACTCATGATAAGACCTTACGAACAACAGACGCACTGACGATAAGACCTTACGAACAACAGACGCACTCATAAGACCTTATCAACAACACATACAGTCTTGACAAATACTGACGAACTACAGAGTTCCTTACGAACAACAACAGCTGTATAACTGACATGCATACAAAAGCCAACCAAAATATAGTGAATCATGCAACGAAATCCAACTGAATGATAATATACATTCGCTGTCCACGAACAGACTGAGAACTCTCAGCCGACCAAAAACAAACTTTTCGTAAATAGATAAATATGAAATTAGAAACTTTGATCCATCGGGTGTCTGCGGGCTAGAGGGTCACTAATGACATGACTGATCAAAAGATTTCCACCATTCTTTCATCTACCTCCATCCCCATACTGGGTATCGTACTGACTATACTAAATTTTTTTCGCCTGGAAACAAATCCCTCAAATTCTGGGATCAAACTGGAAACAATTTTTTTTCCCAGTTCAAATTGAATACTATTACAGGAAAGATGTGCAAGTGTATCTTTTTTTTCTCTCAACTATCACCACTACCACCTCTACTATTTACGAACGACTACCATCTCATACATTCTTCAGTATAAAATTACGGCTACCCCAGTCATCACTACATCCAACACATTACTACCCATCACTCCTCCTCCTCCCCACGCCACCACAATCCCCACCATAGCTATATGACTGACTTCCACCCACTCCTCCCGCCTCTACTACCCCCCCAGCAGAGTCAATACCATTAGCTCAACAAACGTCCTACATCCAAAACTCCGGAAACTGCCATTACCAAAACCCTAGCAACAATCTTGCCATACGAGGCGTTTTATCGGCACAGTAACGCCAGTCAATGCTCTAGCGAGTTAACATCTTATGAGTCATTAATTATTCATAATGGTTGTATATTCGAACGAGGAGAAACTGGCACTCAAGTCGAGGGGACGCGGAGCAGTGTCACTACACACACTCACGACAGTGTCTAAGCTACAATATATAACTAATACCAACAGTTGGCAACGATTACCACCTGAATTTCTACGAATATTTCACGGAAAGGCACCGGTGATGCCGTGGCAATCAGTGCCTGTGTGCCCAAGCCGTTTTGGCAGAGGTTACGTTGCCACACGAGTCAACACAGCGTCTTGGACTCCCCTCTCGAAGAGAGCGTCAGCGTCAACATTACAAAGACTTATTCCCACACGGACCACTGATTTCCCTTCCCTTCTGAGACCCTCCACATCAGCAAACCACTTTAAACACACTCCCCTGACGGTCAACTTCGTCCCGAGAGCTTCACAAACCCTATGCTTTTCCTCGTTTTATACGATAAACTTCCACCATCCTCACCAACAACACAGCAATCCCTCCCTACCACTACGCCAGGATACCTGATAACCCAGACCTCAATCTTCATCAGCCTCGTCACCAACACATCCACCATCCCCTCAATCTATCCACTGCTCTTCATCCCATACACAAACACACACACACTCAACTCAATCGTAACCGTACCATATGTTTTTCTCTACAGTTCACCACGTCCCTTTACCGCCATCCGACGTTTAAGTCATAAATACTCATCAGCTACCGCACTCTTTCTCCTCCTCCGTCACACACATCCCCTCGCCTCATCATCTCCCACCCCCACCTTACAAGATCACATGTCCCTCTCTGCCAGCCACAACCTTCCTCGCCTCCGCCCACACCAGACTCCTCCCGACACACACACACACACACACACACACACACACACACACACACACACACAACCCTCTGGTTATCTAAACTTTCGTCTATTTTCTCGTTTTCCTTTATTTTTCTTCTCTCTCCTCCCTCGACTCTGTCGCTAGGCGTTCCCTGCAGCCTCCCTTGGCTGAGTTTTGTCGTTTCGTCCTCCTGAACTCAACCTTCCATCAGGGAGTCGTTTACCCGAGGCACGGGACTCTAACGAAGGTATAAATTTTTTCCCCCTCTTCCGGAGTATTTATTTACGAAGGACCTGTCGCAACCAACACACCGTAACGCCAAAGACTGAAGGCGGCGTGACGATATGCTTTGGGTGACCTTATAAACATCTCTAGCTCCCTTTACAAGATCAACAGATACATTATTTATCCGTTCTTTACACAGTAAAATCTGGGTCTTAAAAACAGTTTCCGTTCCCACAAAGATAAACAAGCACGATGCCACGCTGTGCGCAAAAAAACATCCGAGGTTTAGGCTTGAAACCCCATTACAGGGAATCAGGATGACTGAACCGTCTATGATCTTGTTTTCTATAGTGATCAACATGCTGTGGGTGATACACGACCTAGTAACGGTCCAGTCTGCCTGGGAGGAAAACTATAGATACCTTCCAAAATCGTTTAGACAAATATTCTATAAATTCAAGTATATTCTGAGAAAAACGCCAGAAATAGATTGTATAAACGACAGCGTAACGGGGACACTAGAAGGATAATGTGTTCGTGATAGCTTTAAAAAAGGGTTGAGTGGAATTACATTTTCTTGTCAAGTTAAACTTTTTGTTTTCCCAAATAATCCAGTCGTGGGCCAATCAGGCCTCCTGTTGCATGTCTTCTCATGTAAATGAATGTAAACAGGTATAAGAAAAAGAATGAATTAATTGGTTTCTCGAATGTCTGTAGACAGAAGGTTATATGGAGAAAGACGAGAGGAGGCGGCACCATAACGATCAATCCTCGTAAAGCCAGTCTATACATAGAAACTACAGGAAACAGCAGCCACACGCGTTCCACTGGTCCAAGTCTTGGTGTCAGACTCACACGGGGACGGTTCCCGAAAGGATATGTGTAGGCAAGTGGGAGGTAACAACATTACGGCGGAAAGGAAACAAAGGTTGGAGACATGATTTCTCCACATTATCCGAGCATCTCCTTGGCGTTTTCCCATTTTCTTCTGCAATACTTTCACGACACGCGACGACTGCTCTCGACGATCGTACGAAGTCATCGTTTCACTCTGTCCTTGAAAATCAAATGAATCAATCGGGAAACCGAAATCGGGAAAAAACGATTCAAAATTTGGAGCACTAATAGCGACTTAAAACTCCCTGCTGCTGATTTCGTATTCGTAGTAACTAGCACTTCCACTCTCAACCACTTTATCTAGCCATCGTATGTGTGTGTGTGCGTGTGTAAGCGGTAACCAACCAATGAACCTAGGAGGGGAATACACTTGGTCTCTACTTTGAGTGTAAGAGCACAAAAGCCAGGACTGGCCTTGGTCGACACATGCATCAAGAAGAGTTTAAAAAGACAGGAGAGATTAGCAAGGTCCTGGTTACTCCTCCTGACAGCCTCAGAGACAAAGGAAACCAGCCACAGTCTGAGGACGTGGCCCCACCCACAGAGACAAGATTACTGCACTACCTCTGGGTGGCACAGAGCCAAGCTAGACAGACGACCGGACGCTTCTTCACCACCACCACCCCCACACACGTCCACACCACCACCACATAATAATGATCGCCACCCGCTACCGCCATCCCGCCAAGTTTCGTGTCGCCAAAGGAGGAGGGAAAAGATTGGCTCCAAACTCCCGTGTGCCCAGGACGCGAAGGAGATCGATACGGTCTGCTGGTGGTTGGTGACGCCTCCTTACGCATTCCTTCCCCGTATCCCCCCCCAACCCCCTCAAAGGATCTTGATGGCCTGCCCTCTGTCCTATCGCACGCCTCGACGGGTTCATCTCGGAATAATAATAATTCTACATATCCGTGGACACGTCAACGTAGTACCCGAGAGACTTCACTTTCGCACTGTTGATGATGCACGTTACAAGACATCTTGTTAGCTTATGGATAAAATATCATATAATATATATATATATATATATATATATATATATATATATATATATATATATATATATATATATACATATATATATATATATATATATATATATATATATATATATATATATATATTACTGAATCTTCTATCACGGAATAAAAGAATAACCTTGATATTAGAGAAGGTTTATACAAATTGGATAGCTTTACTGTTGATAAAATTTGTAAACAAATCCCCTTCTTGTCCACAAAAGTTAATGATACGCTCGTTGTCTGCCTTGGACAATCATTTGTTTACCAAATGGCGTCCTAGCTACGTCTCTTCGTTGTATATCAATTGACATATTTCTTTCTTTTATCTCCCCTGATGATGTGATTATTACACGAAAGTGCACTTGGGAACTTATCGTGTTTCAATTTCCTCGTGGACTTATGAGAATATATATATTTCACTACTACTACTACCTGACGGAGAAGGCCCTTCTACCCTCATGAGACTCCTGCAGCTCTCAGGGAGCTGGCCACGTCCACCATTAGGTACAGGTGATCATACACACTTATACTTTTGAATGCCAATCCAAGTGCAGAATTTCTAGTCGTCACACATACATTTATGATAGGATTAAAATATTTCGCATCATGACGACTCTCCCAAATTTACCCTCTCCTAAAAAAATCAAGTTTAACGCATCCATCGACCAAAAATCACTTACGATAATTAATGAAAGACGTCAACTTTCTTTCCCAACCCCTAACTTCTCAGAGGAAGTGTTGGAAGCCACAATATTCCGGAAGCCACCGGGAAAATAACAGGAAAACTCGTGCTGGAAAATATTCCATATACCAGTCCCGCCTCAAGTTATTACCCTCTAACTCAGACAAAGGGCGGCCTCTCTCCCTCCCTCCCGCGTCTCGGGGAACAGAGTCAATTTCACAGTCTCCTTTAATGTTCAAATTCAGATCCCTCACCCGACTCCAAAGTCCTATTGCAGTTACCCTCCCTCCCTTCACCTGCACCAGTTACCCTCCCTCCCTTCTCCCCTCCTTCCTCCCTCCCCTCACCTGTACCCTGTTCCAGTTATACTCCCTTCCCTCACATTGTGTCCTGTACCAATTCCTCTCCTTTCACGCATCATGTGCTCTGCACCCTGCTCCAATTGGCTCTTCAGCCTCGCATCTCGAGTCCTACGCCTTACTTTAGTTATTCTCCTCGTCCTCATCGCGAGTCGTGCGCCCTTGCTCTAGTTAAACCTCCCTTCCCTCACCACATGAGCTCCGGGTCCTTCACCAGACACCGTGCGTCCTCCGCCAGTCACACTCACAAATTGTTCCTCCTCGTCAGTGTCTCTCATTCGACCCCCCACTCCTCCTCTTCCCCAACATTCCAGCCTCTCTTTCTCCACCATCCATCTCTTCCCTACACCCCTTTATCACCACCACCACCACCTCCACCTACCACCCTATATCCCTCCATCTACCTTTCCTCCACCCTACATCCCCCCATCTACCTTCCTCCATGAAATAAAAACGCCAAAATGAAATTGGTCTTCTCATCTGCAGCAGTATCTAGGCGTTACGACCGGTCTTCCGCCACCAGACACCCCCGACATGAGCAGCCAGACGGACACCCCTGGGGCCTGGCCCACCCGCTCACTCTATATTCTTCCAACTCGGCCTAGATTACTCCCAGTATTTTCCCAGAATCTTACTCTATATTTTCTGCACGAGTAATACTCATAGGATTCATCCACAATGTACAGACTCTCTCTCTCTCCCATCCTTTCAACCACTCTCTTTCCCCACCTTCCTCCCCTCTCCCTTTTCTCCCCACCTTCCTCCCTCTCCCTTTTCTCCCCACCTTCCTCCCTCTCCCTTTTCTCCCCACCTTCCTCCCTCTCCCTTTTCTCCCCACCTTCCTCCCTCTCCCTTTTCTCCCCACCTTCCTCCCTCTCCCTTTTCTCCACACCGATACTCTCCTCTCCCCCTCTCCCCTCCCCACTCGTAAATTTTAAGCCCTCCTACCTCCCCACTGCAGCTACCCCCAACCACCGTCCTCCCCACTAGGGTAGTGGGGTCAGAAGCCTGTAAATCATAGGGTTAGTGCAATCGATGCCTTGCAGTACACCAGAAGGGTTTGGTCTAGAGGAGTGTGCCTGTGATAAGAAAGCCGCTTCTATAGACACTTTATTCCTCTAACTCTCATACGCACGTAACACCGCCGTGATGAAAACTCCAACCCAATACATGATGTTCCTAGTGACGTTCTTTTCATATGAATTTCGTATTAAAACAAAAGTAAAACGGTGAAACAATTATGATGTAAAACCAGCCAGTGAAAACGTGTGCACAAGTGACTGCCACAGGATTATCCAAAAACTACTTTTTAAACCATTTTTCAGCCTTATTTAATATGTTCCTAAGTAGGGCTCACTATATATCAAGTTCACTGTATATAACAATACGTGAAAATACAATAACCTTTTTCTCTCAGTATATCAAAAAAAAAATTCCCCGAATATGAACTATAACTAAAAACGATCCAATCGAACAGTCAAAACATTCGGATTTGATCCACTACATAACCCACTCCAGCCATCAGAATCCTACAGAATGTTACATAGGCTAGAAATGCACATTATAAAGGCTTTAATCATAAGATGTTACATAAAGTTAAAAACGTATCGCATATTACAGACCTTAACTGTAAAATGTTACATAAAAGGTTTGACATTTATCTTATATTACAAGCTTCAACTATAGAATGTTTTATATAAGGCTTAATACGTATGTTACAAGCCCTAATTATTACATTTTTTAAAATGTATCGCATATTACAGGCCTTAATTATAAAATGTTACATAAAAGGTTAAAAATGTATCATATTACAGGCTTTAATTATAGAATGTTATATATAAGGCTTAAAATAAATACTACAGGCCTTACTTACAAAATGTTGCATAAAATGTTATAAATGTATCGCATATTACAGCCCTTGACTACAAAATGTTACATAAAAGAATCTAGGAATACTCCACATCTGCGTTATCTTCCGTAATGGTGGAGAGTTGCCCTCATAGTATATCTGACAAAACAAAACTAATCTGTCCAATTACCCGCGTCTCGGGATGGACGATTTGCAGTTGTAACAAGCGAAAACATAACGAAATTGGACGACACCCAAAACATGCCACACAGATTTTAAAACTATTACATTGACAGTTCCTAAATCATGGTACGGATATGGTCAAATTCTTTTTTATATATAAAACTGCACGATTCAGAATATACTGTCATCAGAATATCCCGAATACTTATTTTACCCTTAGAACTAAACGATATTGTCGACTATTCATACTTTACTCACGCTATTTGTGATGTTCCGCGTTAGAGTAGTAGCGCCAGGAATAGAAGAATGACCTAATTTGCTCACATCGACTCTTCGGCTGTCATTTGCAATGCATGAATACTGGAGCCCCTTATCCACAGATAACCCCAACAGAACCTTTCCTTGGTTTGCTATGACCACTTCAGAAGCCATGGATCAACTCCATGGCTACACGTCGTCGCTCCAATGCTCTCAATCCTATACACGTTGCTCACCCTCCTACGTTTCAGGCCTCTTTTCCCCTCATCCTTCCATCTCCTCCACGGTCTCCCTCTCACCCTAGCTCATCCTACTTCCCACTCATATCCTCTTCCTTTCTCTTCACTCACCCCCTTCGTATGTCCAAACAATCTAACAATACCCCGGCTGCTAAGTTCTCTCAGTCCTAAACCGCTTACTACCACTTTTTCTCTTTTGTACTTAGAGGCAAAGACTCGTACACTTATAGCGACACTGGGACATCTATACCATCAAACACACACATATTTGCCCTCACACACGAAAATCTCCTTTCAAAAACTCCACAATGCGCCTAGGAT